>NC_080044.1:78701117-79005978 GCF_012489685.1 Lotus japonicus | reverse complement strand
CAGCATATAGTTGCATTATAGGGAACTAACACCTGACCCTATGTTGTTGGATTTTCGTTGGTTTATTGATATCTGATTTGATGTTACATTGTTGAGGTTATTATTATCTGAGTCCGATTTATGTTTAAGTTGTTGATTATGAGTTGAGTTATGTTGCTAGTTATTTACCATGCCAGGTAATTAAATTCGAACAGCATGATTTTCTCTTTTATACATGGTAATTGCATGGAGTTAACCCTTTCTATTTGCTACTTGTTGTTGGGCGCTTAACGCTATTAGGCGATGGAGATCCTTCCGCCGAGGCATAGCTACTCGAGTTGGAGATCGAGTTGTAAGCGGTGGAGTAGAGGTATGAGAAGCAGCTTTGCTTCTCTTCTTGTGGATTATGTTGGAGTCTCTTTTACTTTATGAGAACTCTGTTATTAAAGTCTTGCTTCCGCCACTGTTAAAGTGCGCATGTTCATTCTGAACCTTACTTATGGTATTGTAAACTATTATTACTGTATATCGGGAAACAAGTTATCTAAATAAAGTTATGGTATGTTTCCAACCTTTTAGCCGAAGTGTTAGTTGTTTTACAGAAAAAAAATTCCCTTGGTTTTAGGGATTGCAGATTGGTCCTTAGACTTTGTTAGGTTACTAATGTGACTCCTCAGTTGAGAAATTGGGGTGTTACAATTGTGGTATCAGAGCTTTGGTCTAGAAAACCAGAGCTTTTGGGTAGAGTGCCTGCTTAAGATGTTTGAACTCTGAGACCGATTGATGGGGTGTCAATCGGAGGAAGAGTGTGCTTGATTACTGTTTATATAGATTATTTTTGAAGGTTATTCGTAAGTGAATAACCTTATGCTAGTTATTGTTAATTATACATTTGATATAAGTATATACATAGTTAGTTATTATAGAACTTTGTGTTGTTCTGGCATGAGTATCTGTTGTGGTCTTTGACTGTTCATGAGAACAGGAACAGGAGGTTTCCACAACCGATCGAGACTCCAAGGTTCAGACAGCATGAATCCGATGGAGCAAGCTATTGCTAATCTGACTGCCCTTATGGCACAACAAGTTACTAACACTGCTGCAAGGGAGGAAGCTGAAGCTCAACGTGCTGCTACTGCTGCTTTGGTGGCTGCACAAAACCAAGCTGAAGAGAATGCTCGCCGTGTTTCAGCGGGAGGAACGTGAATTAGCTGCTGCTCAGACCAGGGGTCTGAATGATTTCAAGCGTCAGGATCCGCCGAAGTTCTCTGGGGCCTTCGATCCGGAAGAAGCTGACTTATGGCTCCAAGAGTTGGAGAAGATCTTTACCTTCTTGCGTACAACTGCAGAGATGAAAGTTGATTATGCAACCTACCTGCTAACGGGTGAAGCTGAGTATTGGTGGCGTGGGGCTAGGGCTATGATGGAGGCTGACCATCAAGCCATCACTTGGGAGTGTTTCCGTGGAGCTTTCTTGGACAAGTACTTTCCTAGAAGTGCTAGAGCCGCTAAGGAAGCACAATTTCTGAGACTCCGTCAAGGAGGCATGACCGTTGCTGAGTATGCTGCAAAGTTGGAGTCGTTGGCTAAACACTTCCGTTACTTTAGAGGACAGATTGATGAAGGCTACATGTGTGAGCGATTCATTGAGGGGCTGTGTTATGAGCTGCAGAGGGCGGTGCAACCGCTAGGACTGAATCGCTACCAAGTGCTGGTGGAGAAGACCAAGGGGATTGAGGCCATTGATAATGCAAGGGGAAAATTCCAAGGTCTGAACAAGCCTTACCAAGGAAGTGGAGGTCCGGCTAGGACTAACCAAGGAAGAGGTGACAAGGGTAGGCATTTCCAGAAGAAGCCGTATGTTCGTCCTCAGGGTAGGGGGACAACTTCT
Organism: Lotus japonicus; assembly: GCF_012489685.1. Lineage (NCBI taxonomy): Eukaryota > Viridiplantae > Streptophyta > Magnoliopsida > Fabales > Fabaceae > Lotus > Lotus japonicus. Next base: position 79,004,108 of record NC_080044.1, on the reverse strand, counting down.
GGGTCCTTTTATCCTACTGGTGGAAATGCAATTGCACTAAGAACCCCATCTGGGAATCGGGAGGATGTGACTTGCTTCAGGTGCAACAAAAAGGGGCACTATGCCAACCACTGTTCTGAGAGTCTTGCGGCGTGTTGGAACTGCAACAAGCCAGGCCACACTGCTGCAGAGTGCAGGATTCCTAAAGTTGAGGCTGCTGCAAATGTTGCTGGGGCTAGGAGGCCTACTGCTGGTGGAAGGGTCTACTCGATCAGTGGAACTGAAGCTGAGGAAGACGATGGTCTGATCCGCAGTACCTGCGAGATTGCGGGTAATTCCCTTATCGCGCTATTTGATTCTGGTGCTACGCATTCATTTATAGATATAGCTTGTGCGGCAAGGTTAAAGCTAGAAGTGTCAAAGCTACCGTTTGACTTGACAGTGTCTACCCCTGCATCTAAGAGTCTAGTAACTAACACTGCATGTCTGGAATGTCCTTGGATGTACCTAGATAAGAAGTTTGTAGCAAACTTAATCTGTTTACCTCTCTAGGGATTGGATGTGATCATAGGCATGGATTGGTTGTCCCACCATCATGTTCTTCTTGATTGCGCCAATAAGGTAGTTATCTTTCCCGATGCTGGACTCGCTGAGTTCCTGAACTCGTACTTTTCAAAGCTTTCTTTGAGGAAAGGAGCTTTGAGTTCTTTCATGTCTACAACCGTGGTGGAAGCTAAGGAGAATGGAGTACACGGAATTGCTGTTGTGCAAGATTTCGAGGATGTGTTCCCCGAAGACGTACCTGGAATACCTCCGGTCAGAGATATGGAGTTCACAATTGATATAGTCCCAGGCACTGGACCTATATCAATCGCACCGTATCGTATGGCACCGGCAGACTTGACTGAGCTGAAGAGTCAACTCGAAGATTTAACCAAGAAGGGGTTTATCCGACCTAGCGTTTCTCCGTGGGGAGCGCCAGTGCTGCTTGTGAAGAAGAAAGACGGAAGATCGCGACTTTGTGTGGATTATCGACAGTTGAACAAAGTCACGATAAAGAACCGTTATCCGTTGCCAAGGATTGACGATTTGATGGATCAGTTGAAGGGTGCTGCTATTTTCTCGAAGATTGACCTGAGATCGGGATATCACCAGATTAGAGTCAAGGATGAGGATATTCAAAAGACGGCGTTTAGGACACGCTATGGGCACTATGAGTACTTAGTGATGCCGTTTGGAGTTACGAATGCACCAGCTGTATTCATGGACTACATGAATGGGATCTTTCATCCATTCTTGGATCGCTTCGTTGTGGTGTTCATCGACGACATCTTGATCTACTCGAGGAATCGTGAAGAACACGAGGAACATCTACGTCAAGTATTACAAGTTCTTCGGGATAAGGTACTGTATGCTAACGCGGCAAAGTGTGAATTTTGGCTCGAAGAAGTAAAGTTTCTAGGCCATGTCATCTCAAAGGAGGGCATTGCTGTGGATCCCAGTAAAGTGGAAGCGGTACTTGCATGGGAGCGTCCTAAGACTGTGATAGATATAAGGAGTTTCATCGGTTTAGCTGGATATTACCGACGATTCATCGAAGGTTTTGCTAAGATTGCAGGACCATTGACGAAACTCACCCGGAAGAACCAACCTTTTGCTTGGACAGAGGATTGTGAACAGAGTTTCCAAGATATGAAGAAGCGTTTGATGACCGCGCCAGTTCTGACATTACCACAAGAGAAGGAACCCTACGAGGTTTACTGCGATGCTTCGTACCAAGGTTTGGGTTGTGTGTTGATGCAACACCGAAAGGCTGTGGCTTATTCTTCAAGGCAATTTAAGATACATGAACGGAACTATCCTACGCACGATTTGGAGTTAGCGGCTGTGGTATTTGCGCTCAAGATTTGGAGGCACTATCTTTATGGGAGCACTTTCACTGTTTTTAGTGATCATAAGAGCTTGAAGTACCTGTTCGATCAGAAGGATCTGAATATGAGACAAAGGCGTTGGGTGGAATTCATCAAGGACTATGATTTCACTTTGTTGTACCACCCAGGAAAAGCAAATGTTGTAGCAGACGCACTGAGTCGCCAGACAATTCATGTTTCATCGTTGATGATTAAGGAATTGGAACTTCTCGAGACTTTTCGCGACCTCAGTTTGGGTATGCAAGTGACACCTGGAAAATTGAGCTTTGGGATGGTGACGATCACTAGTGATTTTCTGAACGAGATCAAGGTGAAACAACTGTTAGATGAGGAGCTGATCGAGAAACGGAACTTGATCATTTTGGGAAAAGCGCCGGATTTTGAGGTAGGAACCGACAACATTCTGCGTTGCAAAGGACGTGTCTGCGTACCATTGGACATGGAGTTGAGAAGGATGATTCTTGACGAAGGTCACAAGAGCAGATTGAGTATTCATCCGGGATCGACAAAGATGTATCAAGATCTAAAGTTGAATTTTTGGTGGCCAGGAATGAAGAAGAATGTAGCAGAGTTTGTGGCGGCATGTCTGACATGTCAGAAGGCGAAGATAGAACATCAAAAGCCTGCGGGTATGTTACAGTCACTTGATGTGCCGGAGTGGAAGTGGGACAGTATCTCTATGGATTTCGTGGTAGCTTTGCCAGCTACTAGGAAGAGATTTGATTCCATTTGGGTCATTGTGGACCGTCTGACGAAGTCAGCACATTTCATACCGGTGAAGACCACGTTCAATGTGGAGGCACTTGCAAAAGTGTATGTCGCTGAGATTGTACGACTTCATGGAGTACCATCGAGTATTGTTTCTGACAGAGATCCGAAGTTTACTTCGCATTTCTGGAAGGCGTTGCACGAGGCGCTTGGGACGAAGTTGAGGTTGAGCTCTGCCTATCACCCTCAGACGGATGGACAGACAGAGAGGACAATACAGTCATTGGAAGACTTGCTGCGAGCCTGTGTTCTGGATAGTCAAGAAAGCTGGGATGAGCTGTTGCCGTTGATCGAGTTTACTTATAACAACAGTTTTCATGCTAGTATTGGAATGGCACCTTATGAGGCTTTGTATGGGAGGAGATGTAGAACTCCTTTATGTTGGTTTCAAGATGGCGAACATCTTCTCGTTGGACCTGAATTAGTACAACAAACTACTGAGAAAGTGAAGCAAATACAAGAGAAGATGAGGACGTCACATAGTCGACAGAAGAGTTATGCTGACACACGACGGAGAGAGTTAGAGTTTGAGGCGGGAGACCATGTGTTTCTTCGCGTGACACCAACTACCGGAGTGGGAAGAGCGATAAAGTCGAGGAAGCTGACACCGAAGTTCATTGGACCGTATCAGATTATCGAGCGAGTCGGTAAAGTAGCTTATCGGATTGCGTTGCCACCTTTTCTTTCCAAGATTCATGATGTGCTACACGTGTCACAATTGAGGAAGTATATTCCTGATCCCTCTCACATCATCAAGGAAGATGATATTCAGCTTAGAGACAACTTGTCTTTTGAAGTGGCACCAATGAGGATTGAGGAACGTAGGATCAAGCAGTTGAGGAACAAGCAGGTTCCTCTGGTAAAAGTGATTTGGAACCAAGTCACGGGCGATGCTACTTGGGAACTAGAAGAGAGGATGAAGGAACAGTATCCGGAACTCTTCACTGAGCCTTAAGTTTCGAGGACGAAACTTTCTTTTTGGGGGGTAGTATTGTAAGACCTGGATTTTCAGAACAAGCTAATTTCCGACTCACGCGTAGAATCAGTGTAAGCGTGACAGGAGTTTGATATTTGAGAAAGATTAATGAAGAAGAAAGTTCAGGAATTGCTTGAGGAATGTTGCGTAGTCATTTTAGGAATTAGAGCGAGTCGTCTGCACACCCGCCTTATGGCAAGCGTGTCCAGAATAGGCTAATTTCGCTTTAGAGCAACGTTTTAAGTGAGATTTCGAATCCTTGGAAAATTTAAAGATTTTCTTTATTTTTCCTTCGACCAGCGTTTCATTTCGGAACTCTAGACTGTACGCACGATAGTATTCACTTTTCGGAAGTCCGACGACGCTAATTTCCTTGCTTCGAAACCCTAGATTCGAGCGATGGATGAAGACTTTTTCTATTCGGGACTTCTAACGAAGTTTCCGTCTGCGTTGCCAGATTTGTTTCGACATTTCCAATTTTTCTTCAGAAGGAAGTTTTGTCGTCTGAGCATCATAGCAAAAAGTAGTTTAACGGGACAGATTAACTTACACCGCCTTTGGGATTTTAGATATCGTTTTTCCCAAATCATAGATAATTGTTTTGAGTTCTGGAATTCTGACGCCAGAATCTCTCTTAGAATTCCTCGGTGGACGTGCTGCAAAAATCGGAATCGCGAAATTTTCATTTTCCCGCGATTTCACCTGCCTATAAATAGCTCGAAAAAGCAAAATCTCTTCATTCTCACCCATTCAAGGCCGCGAGCAAGGAGAGAGGAGGAGAGGAGAAATTTTCGCGAAAACTTGACCAATCTTCGTGCAGTTCGTCCCTACTTCTAGGTATTGAGGTAACTAGCATGAATCCTACCTCTGTTTACTGTTTCTGTTGCGTTTCTGAAGTCGTTTCTGTGCTCACAGTTTTGAGCTTTTTCTAAAATTGTCCGATTTCTTTGATTTCTTGGTTGGGTTATGTTCCTTATGTTCCCATGAGTCTAAAACCTCTGTCAGTAATCGCCGATTGCGATTCAGTTGTCCAAGATCTGAAAAATTGATTCAAAACCCCATTAGTCGCACATTTCGAAACTTTATTGTCGAAAAGCTGTAATCTGACTTAGTGCCTTTAGGATTTGTTGTCACGGATGTCATGAGGATCAATGCTGTCAAATTTGTTTTCCGAACTGATAACTTTGAAGTTTTGAGCCTTTATTTTGGACCAAAATGCCCCTGGATAGTCGTATTTCGACCCGATTGTCCGAAAATTGTTCCGACAATTTCTTTGCCTTAGTTTTACCCTAAAACTACCTTGTGAATTGATTTAGATCGAAGAAAAAGTTCGAAAACCCTATTTTCCATAGTGGCCGAAACCTAATTGCTTGGGTACCGTGTCCAAAAATAATTTTTGGGTCTCTATGACCTGAGCCATTGCGTAGCTCTTTCAATTGTCGAAATTTTTGCGCCGGTTTCGTGTCATTCTGAGTTCTGTAGCTCGAGTTATGCTCGTTTTAGCGAACGAAGTCTCCGTTGTCAATTTGTGCCTAAATAGGAACTCTGAAGCTTTAGAGGCTTTCTTTACGATTTCGATTAGTATTAGTAGATCGTGTTGCTCATAGTGAAGCTTGTGTTGATGATTGTGTTTTCTTTGTTCTAGGTTCGCAATTTCCATGCCCAACTTCTACTCACGAAGGTAAGGGTAACTCGGTTTTAGAGCGTCTTTGAGTCTTGCATGCGTTTATCGCACTGCCTGTGTTTGAGATGAAGATGTTTATATTGATTGGCAGATGATTATGATTATTATGCTGAATTTGGAAAATGTTTTCTGAGAGGCTTCGGCCGTTTACTGGTTTCTGTCGTTACTGCTTCCTAGTGGATGGAACATGTGGTTACTTTGGATTGGTCCTTGGGTGGGCTTTGTTATTGTCTGACTTGGCATATAGGGCTTGAGTCAAGTGGCGATGAGGAGGTGTGTCCTATCATTGTCCCATCTTGCGAGGTGCTAAGTGGCGATCAGGAGGTGTGTCCTATGATTGTCCCGTCTTGTGTGACGTTAAGTGGCGATTAGGAGGTGTGTCCTATGATTGTCCCGTCATGTATGACGTTATAAGTGGCGATGAGGAGGTGTGTCCTATCATTGTCCCGTCTTGAGAGACGATATTGATCGATCCATTTTGTTAGCAGCATATAGTTGCATTATAGGGAACTAACACCTGACCCTATGTTGTTGGATTTTCGTATTGGTTTATTGATATCTGATTTGATGTTACATTGTTGAGGTTATTATTATCTGAGTCCGATTTATGTTTAAGTTGTTGATATATGAGTTGAGTTATGTTGCTAGTTATTTACCATGCCAGGTAATTAAATTCGAACAACATGATTTTTCTCTTTTATACATGGTAATTGCATGGAGTTAACCCTTTCTATTTGCTACTTGTTGTTTGGGCGCTTAACGCTATTAGGCGATGGAGATCCTTCCGCCGAGGCATAGCTACTCGAGTTGGAGATTGAGTTGTAAGCGGTGGAGTAGAGGTATGAGAAGCAGCTTTGCTTCTCTTCTTGTGGATTATGTTGGAGTCTCTTTTACTTTATGAGAACTCTGTTATTAAAGTCTTGCTTCCGCCACTGTTAAAGTGCGCATGTTCATTCTGAACCTTACTTATGGTATTGTAAACTATTATTACTGTATATCGGGAAACAAGTTATCTAAATAAAGTTATGGTATGTTTCCAACCTTTTAGCCGAAGTGTTTAGTTGTTTTACAGAAAAAAAATTCCCTTGGTTTTTAGGGATTGCAGATTGGTCCTTAGACTTTGTTAGGTTACTAATGTGACTCCTCAGTTGAGAAATTGGGGTGTTACAAAAAACATTCAGTAGATGCATCATCTACATTGTCAGCCGAAGCCTCAGAAAACGTTTTTCCAATCAAACACAAACAATTGCATAAACAGTAAACAATGTCGAAAGCATCGACCCTAATCATTAACTAAAGATTCAGTGAGAAGCCCTCACCTGGAGATTCTCCAGGATGATCCTCTAACACTTCTTCACAATCAAAGCCTTGCTCCTCTGGGAATTCCTCAAAATCACCTTTAGAGCAAAACCACAGAAATACTATCAGAATCTATCGGAAACTAAGCTATCAATGCTCACTAAGGTTACCCGAAGTAGTACATACTCCGAGGTACGATAATCTAGCGCGAAAGGACAAGTTTTCGGAAAAGGAAATTTTCCTCCTCCCCCCTTAAAGGGCTCAGCCACTTTTGGTAATTGTGGGGCTCGATTTTTCTTCGATCAAACTTGGTTCCTATGCTATCATTAGCCGTAACTAAGGGTATTCTGAACTCGGAAAAATTATCGGATCAAAAACTGTCGCAGGGGTATTTTGGTCATGATTTTTAACTTAGAATTTCAAAACTGAAATCCCAAAAAGCAAATTTGACAGGGACGTCACTAACGACGTTTATGACAACTAATCCTACTAGCACTAAGCTAAGGCGATAGTTTTCAGCCCAAAGGTTGAAGCTTTACTCCAAAAATGGGTATTTAAGGCATAAATTGATTCCGGCGGAAATCCGGCGACATAACGGAAAATCTAATCCGGCAGAAGTGATCTTGGGCATATAAGGAAGAGGTTTAGAATCAGAAATGAAATATTCAGGATAGTTTTGCAAAAACCTCAAAACTATCAGCTCAGAAAAGTCTATAGAAAAGCTATGGAAAAAGCGATTAGAGGTAAGGATTAGCGACTATACCTCGAAACCTTGAAGCAGCAACTGATTAATCAACGATCAAGCAAGAAATGAAGAAAATCTCTTCTCCTCCTCCTCCTCCAAAGCTCGTGGCCTCCTTGAGAGAAATGGGTAGTTTTTGTGTTTTTTTCTCATTTCTTGGCTATATATAGAGGTTGGCAAAACGCGGTAAAATGAAAGTTTCGCGAATCTGATTTTTCCGGCGTCATTCTCCGTGAATTCTAAGATATGTTTTGGCAAAAGAATTCCAAAACTAAAATGAGGTCTCCTTGTATTTTTAGCGACTAATGCAAAGTCGGTGTAAAACTATTTTACCCGATAAGTTGCTTTTTGCATCAGATGTCGGAATAGAAAACTTCCTTTCTGAAGAAAGATTGAAATCATCAAGAGAAATGGGTGGACGCGTGTAGAATCTTCATTTGATGCTCTGAATAGAAAAAGTCTTCATTGTCGGGTGATTCTAGGGTTTTGAAATACCAGGGTTTCGGTTTCGGCAAACTTCCGATGATTGGAATCGGACGTTCGTAGATCCTAGAGTTTCGCCTCGAAATGATTGTGGTATATGGAAAAAGAGAAGTTCTAACATTTCTCTGAAGATTTTTGGAATTAACTTCCATCGTGCCTAAAAGTGAAAACTAGCTATATACTAGGGTTTCTGACCTAGGTTTAAGCGTATAACGATCGTGCTATAACTTTTATCGACTTCGGTACGATCCTCAGACTTTTCCTGAACTTTCTCCTTCATATATTTATTTCGTTTGGTAAACTCTAGTTCAGGTTTCCCTTCACGATACATCAACCCTAATCGTGAATAGGATTTTTATTGCTCAAAATTGGAAGTGAAGTATATAACATAATTTTTATTGCTCAAAAAAAAATTTGAAATTTTTAAGTGGTAAATATATTTGTATCCCTACAAAATTTTGTAATTATTAGTTTTATTCCCTGTTAAAATTTTATTTGTTATTAATCATTATATGATAGTGATTGCGAGGAACTAAAATCACATGACATTTATCGTCAATCAAAGGTTGAGATGCAACAGTTGTGTTAGGATTATCAGACGTGTGAGTGAAGAAAAGCTAGTAGCATTATTCATGAAAATTTCACAAAATCAAATAAAAAAAGAAGATAAACTTTTAAGAAATTACAAAAGCAACTGAAGAAGATGAACTTCTAATAATTTATGAAGTCGAAGAATATATCAAGTAGAAGAAGTTGAAGAAAAGTGTTTGGAAAATAATATAATCCCATAAGATAGGAAATGATAGAATCTATCAAAATTGAATTGATCTGAATACAAATTTGACATAGTTTAAAAACAATGCTCTAATTAAGCATGTGCAATCAAAACAGAAAACGGTAAAACTAACTAACTCAAGCCTATCAAGTAACTAGCTTATGAAAACTACCTTCTACAGTATAATTGAACTGCAAACATCAGAGATTACAATAATAAAGAAGTAATCTATTAGCATCACTAACAGATTGCATTAAAGAAGTAATCTATATATCACTTTAAGTTAGGACTAAGATTATTTAAGAACATGTTGTATAAATTAGTTTAGTTTTTGTACAATTAAGACAAGGGACAGAGAAATAGCCGGACATCCGTACATGTACAATTTTGACTACAAGACAACCTTTGACTACTTTTAGGCCTACTTTTATTCAATTATTCAATTGCTGCAGTGCCGTGCTATGCCTGCAACTTTTGTTTTGCACTCATGCTGCTTCATCTAACGGTTAGGATTTGAAGATATAAAGATAATTAAAACATATCCGCAGGATATGATGCTGATTGCCGAATGGTGCTGGGTGATACCACTAATATGACAAATTATGTCACTATTATTTATTATTTTGAGTCGACTACTTTTTCTTTTATTTCTTTATGCCCATGTTTCTTCTTATCTTTTCCTTTTTCATTTTTCTCATTACATCACGCTCTCATTAGTCACATTTTCTTTCCTTTTTCAAAAGTTAAAGACTTAACCTCGTTTGGTTGGAGGGAGGGGAAAGAAAAGAGAAAGAAAAGTTAAAGACTAAACCTTAGTCAAAATTCACTCCTCGATTTTCGTGTTTTCTTTCCCTTTCTTTTCCCTCCCTCCAACCAAACATAGTTAGGTGATAGACATCCTTATAATTGTTCATTATCTATGTATTATTAGATTCATTTAAGCCCGTTGAGGGCACCAACCAAAAGGAAAATCCAAAAGAAAAACGTGTGCACACTAAAAACATCAACGATTAGCATGTTTGTATATTAGCATCTATTTGATCAAAATTAGTTCCAAAATCCATCGCTCACATGAGCTTCATTTTAGCTCCAAAAAAAATTGTATAGAAGGATGTGTAATGTGTATTGACTGTGTTCAAAAAAATATTCACTCACATCTCAATAAGTTTCACTTAGAGAAATATGAAAATAATGACAAGTCAAATGTGATATGTGACTTGATAAAAAAGAAAAAAATATAAAAAAAGTGAAATTATATGGAAAGTAAGTAGAATATATGAATGAATCATAGTTGATGAATCACGTTTTCACTTAGAAAAATTTCTAGGTTAAACCTTTTCTCATAGCTCGTGATCAAATTTAGTTAAGGATGTGTGCTTAAAATATGTGTCACAAATTAATTAGGCAAAGGGTCGCATGATTTAAACTCTCACATGATCAATATACGTTCAACATATGAGATTGTGACGGCTTTTGACCGCCTCAAATCAAGAAATTATAATAAAAAATGGAAGGAAAATGCATTTTGGGCGCTTGAGTTGGAGTTCTCAAGTTCCTCCTGGAAATATGTATATATTTTTTTTATAATTTTATAAATTGATGGGTCAAAAATAGTGATGTCCAAAGCACTAATCCAGTATTCAAAATCATTTTGGTTAGGCAAATGTAACCGGAGTTGGGTTTCCAATTTGCCCACACCCCATCTGGCTCAAAAGTTCATCCATCCAACGAAATCTGCTATAATGCATGGTGTCCACTCTAGCCCCCACCACTATCTATTATCTTTTATTTTCTTTGATATATTCCGTATCACGTTTATTTTTCATCACAAGAAAATCAACTAATCAAGGCAGAACAGAACCGGCCTCTATATAATTGTGTCTAAACAAGTGAGACAACCAACCAACCAATATTAAACTTTGAAGAAACAAGAAGAAGATGAAGGTTAAGAAGGGATGGCTAGCAGTTCAAGTAGGTTTGGAGGAAGAAGATCAGTGTTCTCCTCAAAGGTTGGAGATTCCAATTTGGTATCTTTATCATTCTCTTTTCAATTGTCTTTTGGACAGAGCTCGTGAGGTTTATGGCTACCACACCGAGGGACCCCTCAAGCTGCCATGTTCCCTTGATGACTTTCTTCATCTCCGCTGGCAAATTGAGAAAGAGTCCTCCAATTCCCATCACAACAACCACCATCAATTACTTCCTCACGCCTTGAATTTCCACTCTTGTTGACAAGAATCGTCTTCTCTTTTGTTGGTCTTTTTATAGAGGTCCTCTGCTTCTGTACCTTAGTATCTTTATGAAGTTGATAAATATATATTCCTGCTCTGCTTAGAGGAACAAATCTTCAAAGCAGAGTCAGAGAAGCTTAATTTTATGAAATCTAGTGTTGTGTGATTATGTGTTTTTATTCTGGCAAATGGGACGATTGGGATATGTTAGTCTATATCTACTTATGGTTAATACTACAATTTTGAATCTAATTGCATAAAGAGAAGATATTTTCTAAGGCAAGAGATAAAAGGTCGGGAGAGCCATTTAGTAGATAAAGTAAAATCGAAAATCAAATTCGTAGCATGTTTATACAGAAGTGATTGGAAGAAGAGTGAAGGAAACAACTTGGTTCAAATTGTATTAGGCCAATTCAAAATCACGTTCATAAAATTCAAAATCACACATACGAAATTCATAAGTTAAGGTTAAAATGATTATTGCTCAAACATTGTGATAATTTCAAAGATTGAGGCTAAGTTACTTTTGCATCAAGCCAATACAACGGTGTCTAGAATTAGGCAATTAGCCAAAGGAATACCCCATTTGAGGCAAGTTGCGCTCAAGGGCACTTCCTCACGACTCGGCAACACTCCCCACGATTATGGACAGTTAGTTACATGCGATGAGAATCATTAGCTATGTCCATAGTAGTTTCAAAAACACGACGAGCCGAATCAAGATTTTCTTGAAGATTTCGAAACTTCGTGCTCAATTCAGAGCTTCAAAGTTAAGCTAAGTGGATGACATATATGAGACCGTTATTTCAAGTTATTTCTATCCGTAGAATTATGATAGTAGTTATTTTGTGAATACTATACCATGAGTATGAAACTTTGAAAAAGGGTTGAACATCTACTGCTAACACTCTAAAATGCCTACGTTTATTGTGTTTACGACACACATCCACAAGGTCTCATTCCATTTTTTCAACTTATGTTTAACGAGAGCGTCTTGACTCCTATCTACTCCTACCACCAGAACTCCATCACCTTGAGCCAGAGCCCTATCCACTCAATATTACTCAACTTAGCCACCACCACCAGCTATGCAAGCTCAAATTCTATTGGTCCACCTAAGATGAGGTTAAATCACCTTGAGTGATTTGCACAATGATAAAACTTAGGTATTTTAGGTATTGTTTATGTTATTGACTAACATAATCGTGATAATTTAATTTTCTAAACTGCCATTCTTTCAATTCATGTGCCATATTTTAATTGGACTACAATAAAAACTGCAATATAGATCTCTACCTTAGTTTTGTTATTAGGCAACCCCTATTTTGACCTTAATGAAACTTTTTTAACTGCCTTGTTTTATGTGATTTTGCTAGTCCTATGTTGACACATTATAATGATAAATTTCCGTCTCAATAAAAATTATGTATTGTTAACAGGCCAATGGGCCATGAAACATTTCCCTTAACCCATTGCAAAACAGATCTGTAACATTCAGCCCACAATTCAAAAGCGGGTAAACCCACACTATCCCACGCGATGAACCGCCATTTCCCGAAGTCGATGATGCGAGTGAGAGCCTTCGTTTGCTTGGCTTTTTCTCTCTTCAACCTCTCAATCTCTTCATAACCTAACCTTACCGAAATTAGGTTTCAAAATCCCCTTTAGCTCTTGATAATTCATGGTTAACTGCTATTTTTTTCTAATTTATTCTATATGTTGTCCATATAATTAGCAATTTAGCAGGACTTATAGATGATGGGTTTGGGTTGTATGACTGTATATTAGTTCAAGAAAATAGATTGTAGAAACAATGATAAATTGAGCATCTATTCTGCACTCAAAATTTGCTTATAAGTTCTTAAATAAGCATTAGGCTATAAGAAAAATAACTAAGCAATAGCATGGTATCTGTATTTGATGTATTGATAGACTTTTTTGTACCATGGAGTGAGTGCACTCCAAGGGTTCCAGAGGATCTTGAGAGTCAAGATATGTAGGGTGGATCTATTGGCTTCAAGCTTCTGATTTGTGGTATTTGAATTCATTTATTTGTCTTCTGATTCTCTCTCTGCTCATTTCTTGGTTGTACCCTCTAGTGGGAGTTCTGCTTGTGTTGTTTCTTCAATAAAATTATTCAGAGCTTGTGGGAGATTAAAAAATGCAACAAACTATCCTTGATTAGTAAACTTTTGTACTCAGAAGTTGCATGTGGTGCCTTTTACACCTGTGTCCTGAAAATTAATTCATCAATCATCAGTTTCGGAACTTAATTTTGTACTGAATTTGTGATTATTATATTTTCATCCTAGTTAGTGTTTCCATTTAGATCCTAATGAGCTTTATACATTAATTTCAATTGAAAGTGGTGTGCTGCTTTGGTGTTGGGTATCAAGGTATTATCCTATAGGCTATGCTTCTAACTTGGTTACTTTTTCAATATGTCATATTTTTTTAGTGCATCTTCTTGCTGGTTTTTTTCTTTAAATCACTTTTTTCAGTTCATTAAATGTCACTCGTCTACCTGGAAAGCTTCATAGACCATTTCTTGAAGTCATATGTTTGTCAGGTCCTTTGCAGTTGAATTGTTGCAGACATGAATGTTAAGTAAATAAGTTTATAGAAAAAATGCTTTTGGATTGTTTATCAAGCTAATGGCTGAACATGCGTTGACGTAGAACTTACAGCCTGGGTGGAGCCTTGCATATTCAAACCATAGAAAGCTAAAAGCTGTCCTATAAAAAAGCACAAAAAATAAGACAGAAAGCTAGTATAAAGATAAGGTTTTGCATTATCAATTCATGGACCCTAGTTGCTTTAATATTTGTATTTGACTTTTCATTTCATGTAGCTTAAAGTTGAAGCAAATGAAGCTACATCCTCATAATGCCTAGCAAACAGTGAAAATTTGCATCTGAGTAAAGCCTGGGATACTTTGGTTCTATTTGTTGACTATTTAGCTACTGTGAATGATTGATTAAGTAGGGTAGCATAGTGCATTGCCTTGGAAATTTGCTCTACATTTTCGTCACCTGTACTATGTATCCAGTCTACAATTATGCCTGCAATTTTGTTTGTAATCCAGTTGTAATTTCAAAATGTCGATGGGACTGATGGCAGAGGTGAAAAACTTTTCTTGTTCCTGAATGATTTGTATTTTTTTGACCTTGTTCCTCGAGAAAAGTTAACCAGGTGGTTCTAGTAAATCATTGTAGGTGCAATTATGTGAAGTTATGAGCCTACACCTTGTTAATTGTCACCCTATTTGCTGATGTATCCTCTTATTTTATTTTATTTTCATTTACATGTTTGTGTAGGAATGAATATTCTCCTTGATGTTTGGTTTTGCAATAGGCAACAGAAGACCCTATCCATCAAGATGAAGCATGTAGATGTAGGAATGAATACCAAGTATTCAATGTGAAATTCCAGTTCATCTTTATGGTTTGACTAGCTAGAAGAAGGAGAGAAAAATTAATATGCATGACAGATTGACAGTGGCCAGTCAGAAATTAAACACATTTCGATCTTTGCCACTGGTATTTTTTCCGACAAGTCCTACTCGTCATTTAATTTTGTTTTCTCTTTAAAATAATCTGATCCCATCAATATCAAAATGACATTGCAGTGGTCCTGTAATTCTGCTTTTAGGACACATTAGTTAACCTCCTTTGTGAGTGTGTGCAATCACCAATTAATTGTCATTTAAAACATAAAGCTTGTATATGATGATTTGTATGTGAAATTGTTAAAGAAGTTTCACATTAAGTACTAGAGTTATGGCTGATAAAACAACAACACAATCTTCAATCCTAAACTAACTTTTGATGTAGAGTTAGGTCTTACATAAATTCTAATATGGTGTTATAGCTTATTCTAGATTTGTTTATTGGAGATCATTCATAAGTTATTCACATGTGTTCATTCTTGCTAATCCACGCATCATATCAGCTCTCGGTGTAAGAGTGTTTGTTAAGAAATCTCACATCAACTAGATATATGTCTGAATACACCTCTAAGCTAGCTTTTGATAGTTAAAATATTGCAAGTTCTGAGAGAAATAAACTCCTTTTGAAGCGCAAACATCTTTGGATTCCAGCGGTTGACATGCACAGATCTTGATATCAGTATATATAAAGTGGAAGGTAATAAATATCTGCGCTGATAAGTCAAAACATTGGGACATAACTTTCCTGTTGAGCTTATGTCTTGAGAATTGAGAGTTGAGACCCGACACACCCTCATTCAATCACTCACCCCCACCGTTTTAAAATCAACATGTTCGTTCCTTTTAGCTAACTTGAGCTTGTTTGGATCACATGTTAAAAACTCTGGAATCACTTTTTCACCTAACATCAAAACTTACTTGACTAGTTGACTTCCTAATGGTGTTTGGTCATGTGATAAGAAACTTCATAATCATTTTTAGAGCCACTAATACAAAGCCACTTAATTATATTTGTTTATTTACATGTAGTGTTAGGATTCTTTTCAGTAATTTAATTATAATTAGGAGTTATATGAATGTGTGTGCTGCTAGCGTAGGGACATGCAGGTGATACATATATTAGAGAAGGACCCGAGAAATGCGCAAACAGGGTGTTGTTGAAGATTACAGATACTACTACTGATAAGCATTATGATGACCCCATAATTGAAAAAAGGTGGTCCCTACTTAAACAAGAACCACAAATGGGGGTCCCACACGTGACCCTAGTCTTGAATTCAAACCACGTGCCCATGTCCCCTCAAGATGGGACCCCCACTCCGCCGTACCAATGAGCATTTAATGTTACCACATGCCGATGCCTGCAGCGTACCATGCTCGGAGAATCTCAGCCGTCGATTCCGCGCGCAGGGTTTGACTCTCTTCTCTTTTTAATATGACATTTTAATATGTCCCTTTTGGTTCTTAACACATTTTAAAAGCAATGGTTTATACATAAGGAGATAGTCATGATATTGTTACACTTTTGATATATTCGAACTAATTTTCTCTTCAATACTATTTTGATTTCACCAAATTTTTTTTATACTTCTTCATTTCTGATCACATTTAGCATTATATCTCTTTTTTTTTTTGATAGGCAGCATTATATCTCTTATAGATAACCTGAGATATAATGGAGCATGGGCTCCACGGCCCATTGTGAGAAAAGAATTAAAGTGAGACAAGAGATATAATATGCATGTGATATAATGAGAAAAAAAGAGATAGAAAAATAATAACGAAAGTGGAATATATAATAGAGAAAATTGGTATGCAACACTCTTTTTTGACATTTTCCTTTTTAACTTTCTATTTCATACCCTCTTTAAAATCTTCAATAATTATGTATGTTTTGATAGATGAGAGCTAGCAACACTCTTTTTGACACTCTTTTTTTAATATTCTCTTTTTTATTGATTAAAATTTATATAGGTTTAATCAAATTGGGAGTAATGGTTATGTAATTCAATGGGCCCTATTTAAATTGAGTGATAACAAATAAAGTGTTACTAATATTTTTTATTTTAATATTTAAATTGCACACTTTGATTTGATTGCAAAGAATAGTGTTTATTACCAAGAAAGAGCATCTTGTAGCACAAACAAATTGCTTCTTATAATTTACTTCCACCAATGAATTCAAGTAAGAGAACTTTGACACCACAATTTTTATTTAAAATTTCAAGACATTGGTATATGAGTTTGTCTCATTATATTATCACTTTTTAATTATTTGTAGCTTCAAAGTCACACTAAAATTCCTAGTAGATAACAATTCATGTATGAAAAATAAAAGAATAAAATGTTCAATAATAACCTCAGGTGTGCTTGTGAGCTGAATTTTATAAGAATAAAAGAGAAATAAGAGGTTTATGAGAAGCCGTCGCCTTATTTGAGAGTTTTTTAAGAATATTGTAATGGTTTGAAACTCCTCAAAATCCCTCCAAGACTCTTTTCTAGTTATTTTATAGAGTTGTCCTAAATTAGAAGTCTTGGTGTAATTTTAAGCTTTCAAATAAGGAGCTAGAAGACTTATCCTCCATTCCCCTCTACTTCCCTTACCCACCTTCTCATTCCCCTCTTAATCTTAAGCTATATATATATATATATATATATATATATATATATATATATATATTAGCTGGGAGGACAAAAGAAAAAAGAAGAAGAAAAGGGTTTCTTGTATATATTGTGTTGGTTCGAGTTGTCCATGTCAAGAGGAGTAAATGCGGGTGCTGCTATGTATGTCTGTACAGTTGTATCGATCATATTTATATGTTATTATAGGGTGAGGTGATGAGTGAGAGTGAGATGGTAGTAATGTGTTTGTTTGATGGTAGTAATGGTTTGTTTGTTATTGTGTATATATATATATATATATATGTTCCTCGTCAGTCGGGCTGTTTACAACACTCCCTTCTCCCGATCCTACGCTCCCGCTGACACAGACATGTCTGTTCTGTTCTGTTCTCCCTGCGTTCACTTCTGACCCTCCGATGCTTCCCTTCAACGGCCAGGATTCACTCATTCCCTATTCGCCGTCTTTCTCATGACGTCTTTCACGCAACACCCTCTTCACGCTCCCACCCTTACCCTATGCTGCACTCTAATTATTACCATATCATTTACCTTCCTTTCTTCTAATTATTGGTACCCAGTAGTGAGATATAACACACCAATCATGATCAAATGGTTTTAATTACTTTTTTTAATTAGTCACAAAAGATTTATGATACAAGTTTGCACAGCTTCAATTATATTTTCTCTTGTCATGTTTTGTTATCAACACCTTTTGCTAATTAATGATTGTCTTTTTCTAATATAACAACAGTCAAATCACTGTACATATATATGCTTGGTCTTTCTACGTAATTGAGATGTTATATATGAATTCTCAAAACCGTAGTCATGGCCAATCAGATTAATTAAGCACAAGATAATGGCCAGTACATACCTCTGTGAGAATTGAATGAGTTACCTGGACAGTTGGTGTACATAGTTACACTGATATAGTGATAGAGCATGGTGCGTTGGAATATGGTATGTTAATTTTTTAACCATATATAAAAAAAGAAAAATAATTTGTTCAACAATATTGGTTTGGTGGAGAGGATATGTGGAATTCAAATCCTCGCAGCATTTGTAGCTTCCGCAACCAATAAATCACTAATTTATTAATATTATTAATAACTAACATTTGCTTATAAAAAATTACCATAAATTTTTTAGTATAATAAATTATTTTATTTAAATTAATCATAACTATTCATTCATCTATAGTTGTGCAAGAATAAGTTGTGAACTTCTGTTGCACTACAGAGGATCATGATATATTTTTATTGGTTAAAGTTTAAGTACTTATAACTCTTTCTAAACCCTTTCCGCCACATAATTTTTATTGTTTAAAGTTTATGTGAATGTTGTTAAATTTCAAGTGGGATCCATCAAATTATGCAAGAACCATATAATGTGGGAGTGAGTTCAAAAGATTGCATGTGTTGATAGCAGTCATCTAGTAATTCCATATAGATCGATTTAAACCAATAATAAAGAAAGTGCTAAAAAATAATGTGAGTAAAAGTGTTCCTAATCTTTCTCTAAATTTCATACCCATTAATTAATTCCAATAATTGAAGCGCCAGGTGTAACAAAAGTCTGAGACTATTATGTGCAGCTCATGTAGGCTATCTAGGTAGGGAGGAAGAACTCTTTTGTATGTACACTAGCTATGGATACAGATGTTTACAGAAGTTTTTTTTATTGTCTCATGTGATATTTCATTTTTACAGTTATAAAATGAAATTAATGTATTAAAAACTGATCCTAATTAGTGTAGAAAATAAATGTACACTGGGTCTCTTGATAAGAAATTCTGAGGTTGAGGGGAAGTTGAAAATGAGAAAGAAAGGAAATGAGAGAATGTGATGGTGATATTGATATGATGCGGCCGTGCGGGTAAAGAGTATAGTACAGTAGAGAGAGGTAGGGGACGATGGATGATAACATAATAACATAACAAAAGGCTAAAAATAATAAGGCAATGATGAAAGAGAATCACATTAAAGGCAAACTTGTCTCGTGTCTTTCAACTTAATAGTCTTGTTCTTGTCTTATTCTGTGTCTTTGACTGGAGGCAATTCTTCGTAGCAGGTAACGGGTCGGTTGGTTCACCCACACCATCAAACCCATTAGCTGCACTGCATTCATCAACTATCAAATTAAATTCAAAAATAAAATAAACAACTCTTTTGGTAATTGGTAGTATATTTTATATTTTTATTATATATTCTTTTGTTAACTTGATGTGTTGTTTCTGAAATAAGTTTATAGCATAATTGGATTGGTAGTGGGAACAAAATTTAAATGAGGACAATACCATAAACAACTTTTTTTAAGTGTATGTTTATTTTGATGTTAGAGCTGCACAAACATGATTTCTTGCATGTTTATTTTGGCATTGTAATTAATATAAGCGTGATTTAACATATCTCAATGCATCAAATGAGAAGTTGGAATATCTCACATTAGTTGAACATGATCAGAAAATCACGATTTTAATGCATTAGTTTTTAACTTGATTTTTATCTTGAATTCACGTTGAATTCAACAAAAATTCAAATTAACACATTTATTTTAAGGTGCACTAATGAAAAAGATATAGTTTGTCAAATATTTGTACACATTAACTTTAACGAAAATTCAAACCTACATTAAATTACTTTTCATAAGTACTGCTCCAAGTGCAAAACCAAACATGATAGACTAAACCACTTATATCATATTTTGTCCTAGTAAGGTTTTAATGAGGCTTGTTCTCTAAGATTTTTCTTCAAGGAGAGGTGGGGGTATCTTAGTAGTAGATGGATCTTTGTCTACTATACTGTTAGTCATCGATTATTCCTCTTTTCTTTTGTCTCTCTCTTTGTATTGGGTTGAAGTACCCCTTGTACTTCATCTTAATATATTCTTTTTTGCCTTTCAAAAAAAAACTTATTGAAAAAGCTGTAAAACCTAGCTACTGTAATTTATCTTGTGCGCCCAGGCCTAATCTAAACAAATAACTACGCATTCAAAATGTTGAAAGATTTCCATATCTTTTAGTTTATATTAAATTGCTGTTGCTGTTGTTATCTTACAGCTCAGGTGTTTGCTTAAATGCCGTTTTGCAAAAGCTAATTTTGGAACATCTGAATGGGTACCTAAAAGCATCATTAACTAGTGTAGTGTGAGTGAGTCAGTGCTTACTTACTCTCTCTTTCTCTTTCTTTCTCTCTCTTTCTCTATTATATAAGAAGCTATGTGTGGGTTAGGGTTTGGAGAGGGAGGGGGCAAAGAGAGGGGTTTGGTATTGAGGGGAATGTTGGCTGGCTCGAGGCTTTTCAGTTTCACAAAGAAAGAAGCTAAGGTTCCTTCATTCCTTCACACTTGGAAGAACTATAAGGCTTCGGACCAGGCTTCATTCCCCTCAAAATTCCACAACTTGTTTGCCTCTTGTGCCTATGATGAAATCATCCTTGTCTTTCTCTGTAGTTAACTTCAAACAGATGGTGCTAGCTATTGTGTTGAGTCTTCTGCCTTTGCAAAAGTTAGGCTGAGAGGAACGTTGTCTGGCTCGAGGTGTCAATTCTTTTTCTTCTAGCCTTTCACTGAGAGAAGAATTGATTCATCCTCGGACCAGGCTTCATTCCCCCTAGCCAACTTTTGCTACTTCATTTCAATTTGCCTCTCATGGTCATCATCATCTTAACTTTTTGCTGGTAAGGCTTTCTGCTTCTTCATCTTTTTGTATGATCATAGCATGGAAGAAGGCTCCTTTTATGGTTTATTTTCAAGGTCAGAGTTTTCTGCTAAATATGATCACTAGCAATCTTGTTGTAGCTTAGTTTTTACTTTTTTATTACACATTGAACTTGTATGTGCTAACTAGCTTCTTCAAATTAGTTTCAAGCTATAAGAGTAGCAGTTAAATAAAATGATCTGTACTTGTTTGATGTTGAATCATCTTTTTAGCCTGTAAGTACCTGTTCAGATCATGTTAGTGTGCTCTTCAGTTTTTTTTTTGTTTTTTTCTCATTTGGAGCACTGGTTTAAGAATTAACATCCTCTGCATTTGCTTCCTTTTTTCCTCCTCTCTCTCTCACACAATACTCAGAGAGAAAGAGATAGACTCACACACAGAAAGACATTGCTTTCTGTTTCTCTTTCTCTCTCACACAGACATACAAACAATCATGAACTACCCATCTTCAAATCTCTCAAGTTTTCTGGTATATCAATTTTGGATTAATTGTACACAGAGGAGATACTATGAACATATCACTACTAATTTGAATCAATTCTGACATTAATAAGCCACTTACAAATGCTTATCCTCAAAATTATTTTCATTTTTAAATTAATTGTAAAAGTATTTTCAAATTTCAAATATGTTATTAGGCCATGAATCTCTCACCTTCACTAGTAATGTTTATTTCATGATGTGGACAAGAAAGCTGAAAGCATCAACAGTGAAAATCTATCATATCAGATTCTTATCTGCAGCTAGCTGCTATGCCTCACTCGTAGGTCTTTCTAGCGTTTCAAACTACAACATCCCTCATTCCTTTCAGCTTTTCTTCACAGTAACTAACCATGTTTCAAGCCGGTGAAATTTATTGGGAAGGAAAACTCACAAGTAACTGGAGAAAATAGGCATCATTTTCATGAATCTGAATCACTGTACTTCAGGTACATTAACAGTTACCCATTGAAGGAAGTAATAAATTTTGAACAGGTAATAAATCAGTTGTTATTATTATAATGTACATTCAGATTACATATATGTATACTATAATGCAGTGCTTTTACAATTGAATTGATTATATAGCTAAAATCAATTTTAGTAAGAAATTTGTGTAAGTAGGATGTTGTGCCAATCTTATTTCTGAGGAAAAAGAAACTGATTCTCACAATTAATTATGTTGAAAGCAGAAACTACTCTATTAAGGTTCTACCTGAATCGATTTTGTGTGTGAAATCTTCTCAAAAAAAGACTCAAGCATCAAGATTATCCATAATTGATTTTAAGGATTAATTTTGTGTTTTCCCAAGGAAACAAACACACTCTCAAATGTAGATGACGTGAGCTTTTGAAACATAAATGTACTGTTGAATTTATTAGTAGTAAGTTTGTTGTGTAGTGAAATGGCAGTGATGCATTACTTATTGGTAGCTAGTTGCTGAGGCATGCTGTATTGTGAAAGAAGATGAGATGACAGATAGAGATAAGAGATACTATTGTGCTGGAACAGTTAACGAGAAGAAGTGAGAATCAGGAGAAGCTATGGAAGGATTCTACATCTGTCTGTCACTACTCTTGTTCCTAGACAACAGATATGACCAGCAGCTTCCATAGCCATGACGAGCCAGATAGATAGATAGATAGATATTTATATCTGCTTCATGCACAAGCTGATGCAAACTAAACTTGGAAAAAAGCACTTCCCTTCTATTCTCTATATGAATGTTTAAGTGTAATGTATTTATGAAGCTTTTAAAGTTGTTGAAAATTCAGCAACCCTGTTTGGAAAAGCTGGGATCAGCAATGTTATCAGCTTCTTCCTCCTCCTGCTTTTCATGGGGAGAGAGAAAGAGAGAGTAAATGTAAGTATACAATACTAGTATCTGACGTTTCTTGGGAAATGAAGCTGAGAGAAAGACACAGCTACTAGGGGGATGGTTTCAATTTCATGACAAACTTGGTCTCTTTAAATTGATGACAGCTTCATCATGAATTTATTATCATTTCAGCTGCTCACTTCCACTGCCAGCCAACCAGGAATTAATTTCTCAAACCAATTATATATAGCATTTCCGCCAATTGCATGTCATCCATATCCATTTTTCAATTATTGTGAAATCACTTTAAGATGAAATGTTTAATGTTCGATTTCTTTATAAGAACATAGTAGTAATCATGTAGTGTAATTTCTTGCCATTAACCATAGCAGAATATCATGGTTACATAATGCTTAAAGGTAATGAAGATGATAATATGTGAACTACAGCAAAGTGTGCGCACACAATCAAGAAAAATGCAAATAAGGCAAAAGGTAATGCTATAATTAATTTAGCGTCGACATTAAGATTCACGTTAAATGACTTGAATCTCTCATAATAGAATAACCCCCCGCAACCTTATGACGTTTGATAATTGTTTCTCCCCATTATTTGTACATTTTTTTAAGTATTTTTCTCTCTTACTTTCACAAACTTCGTTCTTTCGACTATCTAATTTTCTCCCATTTAATTGGTTTTTCATAAACTCTTATTTAGTTACAAAATCACTAGTTACTCACTAACAAAACATGTAAATTGCGGCATTTTTTTTTGCAATTTACAGCGGGTTTAAAACCGTCCGCCATTATATACACACATTAATCAAAGTTTATGTTCACACTGCAATTGCTTTCGCCATTCACTATATAATGACGGTTTTTGGGAAACCGTTGTTACACCTACCATAATTAAGTATGTATAAAACTACAGGTTTAATCGCCGTAGTATGCAGTTTGTAATTTTCTCTGTTGTATAAAATTGCGGTTTAGCCGCTCTAATATCCAGTTTATAATTTCATGTCATATAATGACAGTTTTAGTCGCTGTATGCAGTTTTTAATTTGCAAGAGGTAGACAAGGACTAATAATGATTAAATAATTTTTTAAAGTCTAAAACTGGTAAGAAAATTACATTTTAATTTGGTGGATTTTTTAGTTGGCTAGCTACTTCAGCATGAATGAACAAACTTTGTTCTTAATGTTTGTATCTGATTGCGTCGTGGTAAAACTCTTTAGAATTTTATTTCCACCGATGTAAGTACCGTTAGACAACTCTTTTGGGTATAAATCCAAGTTCCATTGAAAAGAAAAAGTAAAAAAAGAAATGGGGTCATCCAATCCAATGGGTAAACTTGGGTTCATGTTTGTGTTGCAAACAAACCCTAAATATGTTTGGTCGTGCCAGTCGTGGTCAAATTAGTTGAAACCGCATGGCACAGATGGCTTAGATGCCATTGTTATCACTTATCAATTGCCTGATGTCTCAAACTAGGACAAGAAAAAAAAAGCCACCGTTGAAGAAATAAAAGGCATTGATATTGTTGACGAATTAATTATCTCCGAATAACCTAAACGCCAATAAATAAATCAAGATCATGGTTAGTGATTAATAATTTTAATTCTCTTCTACAAAGAAACAACGGCCTCCAATTTCAACATGCGTTGACAATAATCGTGACACAAACCTATCTAGAATGAATACTACTGGATAAAGAAACCTTGAAGGATTCTAGGGTATCATTGGACACCACGATTTGCCAAATGGAAAGGAATATACACTAATTAAGCAGATAAAAGTAAAGAATAAAGAGTGTTATACTAAAAACACAATAATTCACTAATACTACCTTTTCAAATTAGAAATTTGTTAACAAATACTAATGCTAATGAGTATTCTTTTCATCAATATCCTCTTTTTTTTTCTCCTAATCTTCTCGGTGAGGTGAAAGAACTAAAATTTCAAGAAAACATGTGGTACTGATCTTCCCACACTCCATATTTTATATCCACTTTTCACCTCTTTACTGTCCTCTCACATTTGGTTCTTCGTTTTATCTTCACACATTTATAAAGAATGTACATGGAGTTTCACCCACTCATCTACACACAGCAAAATGGAAACTTTGACTTGACCATGCCGCCTCGCAGCTTTCACTCTCTTACATTAGCTGCTTCGTGGAACTATATCCTTCTCTCTGATTTCTTTAGAATTACCACAAAAATGTCATATGAAAAAGGGTTAGAGGACAAAAACCCTAAGTAAGGGCAACTATTTATGCTGTGACTGAACTGAAAGATAGATCTCAAGAGAGTTGGATGGCCATGTCCTGTAGAAGAACTCTCTTCTGAGATGCGTTTATAATGCCCTTGCACTCGGCATCTAGTAATACCTCGGTCATTATAGCAGATGCTTGCCCTTTTGGTTCATCTTCAGAAGTCCTCCTCAACATGAATACCTGAAAACAGCAAAATAAGAACCCCTCCATAATATCGGCCACCATACAGAAGTGAAAGTTATTGTGTTTTCTTGTTGGATTCCCCTTTGAAAACCCTCCAAAAACATGGTTTTGGGGTTGTTCTCAGAATCCAACCTAGTGGATGTTTAATTTGATTTCACAATTTGCACATAATCAAAGACACATTTACTAAAAAGCTAAATTTATGTTTGGAAATTCTTCTACAATTGATTCTAAAGCAAGAATCAATTCTTGGGATAAGCTTTTGTGATAGCATGTTTGGATCAGAACAGCTTCACTTTCCTCATAATCAATTATGACGCGCAATAGCTACTCACTTAAGCTTTTCTCCCGTAATAAATGTCGGCTTCAAAATTAATTGTAGAAGTATTTCCAAACAAACACTAAGTAGCTTTCGGATTTCAGAATTGATTTGAAGAAATTAAAGTTGATCCAACCATAAATGATTCTAGAACATTTCACTGTGAAATTCAATCATGCTACAAATCAAGCCCCCCACCCGTGGAAGTTCATTATGGATCCGTAAGCATAAGGACATATGTGCGTAAAGATGTACCATGAGGAAATGCGGAATACAATTTACCACAAAAGTGTGGAAGCATGCCCTTACCTGCCCGCGATGAGTTATCTCTAAGTAGCCTGGTTGGAGGATAAATGGTTCCCCATCGATTTGAACTGGGAAAGGACTGGAAGAGTGTATCTTGATAATTTTACCTTGAGCTAGTCTTCTTGCTTGAGAAAGTCCAACCTATACGGTAAATCAAACATTACTATTTACTAATGTACCATGAACTTGCAAATTTATCTTTTACATTAACCCCTTCCAATACCTCTTGTACAATATCTGAAAAATAATTTCAACAGACAAAGGCATTAAATTTTAAAAAAGAAACTAGGTTGCCACTATAGTATGGAACTTTTTATTTACGTATATTAATAATAAATTAATTTTATACCAACATCAGTTCATATTTGAAATCATATACACTAAATGGACAAGTAAGACTTTCAAATGGAGAAAGATGCAAGACTAAAACATGTACCAGAACTTAAACTAATTACTTTATTGTTTTATTCATCGGTCATTGAGGCATGCTTATTCCAGAATGAAGAGAAATGGGCTGAATTATGCAGGTGTATAGGAGGAATGAGGGAGTTGGAGAAACTCAAGAGTCTGTCATCGAAACAGAGAAACATACAAAAGAAGAAATTGTTTCTTGTTAACAACCAAGACAGCAGTCGCCACATGAAAGGGGAATGAATTAGTGGAGCAATTTGTTCATTACCATGCGGAGGGAAAAATCTGAGGGAGAGGAGTGAGGAAGGTTTGGGCAAGATTCGAGTGAGGTAGAGATGTTTTGGGATCGGTGGGATATTCTAGGTGTTTGCAGAATTTCCACTGTTATTTCCTCTCTCTTCCAGCATTTTCTGTGATTTCAGTCTCTAATACAGGGCTTGGTCTCTAACACAGGGCTCGGTGGGATATTCTAAGGAGCTTAGTCTTGATTATTGCTACTTTAATTCCAAGTTCTATCAATTATCCATTTATCCAATGTAGAGTGAGCATATAAAAAGCTTGCACTGTTTTTACTTTTTAATGTTAAATGTTAAATTCAGTTTGGTGCTTTTGGTGTTCAAGTTACTTAGTTCAATGACTAATCTAAGTAAGTAATTATATCATTAAATATATAATGCATCATTCTAAGCTTAATGTAATCAGACCATTATTTTATAAACATATGATATATAATTTAGTTGATTTTGAGCCAGTAGAATAATTTAAATTAACAGTATCATTATGAAGACTTGATTCGATATTTCACAATTGTATAAGATTAAGTCTCATATACCTGAAGTTTTCCCAGATGCCATGCTCCACAAACACATACCACCTCAAGCATTTTATCATGCATGGATTGAAGACTAAAGTCGTCATCATGCTCATACTCGTTTTGCCAAAGATCTACACCACCCATATAGCTCCCAATATTAAGCACTATTAAGCCCTCTGAATCCTGAATGTGAAAGAAGAAATAATAAATAATGCTTTACACATAAAAAATTTAAGGTGATATTCATAACATATATTAGCAACTTGAATACAAAAACAATCATAAGTAATTAACCTTAGGAATCTCAATGTCTCTACCGTCAACTTCAAGCCATACTTGCCAAGGCAAGTCAGCACAAGCTCTGTCCATAATGTCTCTTGCTCCTTCTTTAGCATACCGTAATTTATTCAAAAACTGCCAATTAGAATAATCATCAGAGATAAATAAAGCCAAAAAAAAAATAAGAAGGCTTTTCACGGATTGCACAAGTTAAATTCCCTAGATAAGAGAACAACAAAAAATACATAAGGGCTCAAATGAGAAGTAGACACGTGTATACTTTATTAAAATGTCCAAAAACCATATTGCTGGTCATCCACTCATCATCACAGTGGTCTCTCTTGGTTGCCATTAAGAGGTATGATAAGAAACATTAAGAGAATCAGACTCAATAAGCTTCTTTCACAGTCAACTACAATCGGCACCTAATACCAATAAGGCCAATTTAGAATAAGCTTAGCCTTTTAGCATGTACCATCGGTATAATTTTTTATAAATATTGCCCTTCGTTTAAAATGGAAGTTTAAAGAATGTAAATTGAAAGACACCTAGACAATTGACACGGTTTAACATGAACAAATATCTTACAATAATAAAACATCAAAGAAGGGAGGATATCTACCTGACTATTGAACTTTTGAGGATTTATCTCTCTGGTAACATGAAATTCATATGCAACCTTTGCATCACATCCAATACCTGTTAAAGTAGGCTGCAGATGTAAATAATTCTTAAGAAACAATCCAATATAGTTTTTGTTTCAGGGAAAAGTACCTAGGTAGTTCATCATGGATTTAGTTTTCACTTCATAAGATTTTCCTTCAGAGTTTTCTTCTGCAATTTTAACTTCCCAGCGATCTAGCATAGTAACTGCTGCATTGCTAATGTCATGCAAAAGCATGGTCAACCCACCTTGTCCATCAAGGGCAGTGAAGCCTCTTCCCCAATTCAGTACCCTAGACAAATCATTTCCAGTGCCTAGAGGAAGGATTGCAACAGGCGGAGGTGACTCAAAATTGAATCTTTCTATAGCTTCAAGGACCCAC
Source organism: Lotus japonicus (assembly GCF_012489685.1). NCBI lineage: Eukaryota > Viridiplantae > Streptophyta > Magnoliopsida > Fabales > Fabaceae > Lotus > Lotus japonicus. The sequence goes on along the minus strand of NC_080044.1, from coordinate 78,976,020 downwards.
GCAACGGTGCCATCCCCACCACATACCAACACTCTAAAATAGCGTACACTTTTGAACAATTCCAGCCCTACCTCAGGACCTTGAGAAGAACCCAATTCAAAGATCTACAGTAAATATCCAAAACCAGAAAATGTCTATTGAGACTACAATATGAAATGAAAATATTATCTATATCCAGACAAGTATAGCTAGTAGATAAAAAAAAGGAGAAATCATTTTTATCAACAATTATCTCTTAAAATAATTATTCAGTATAATTTAATAAAATATTGATACGTTGTATGATATATCATACAGATATCCACTAATAATAACAAAAGAATTTTAAGGGGGATTTTTTTTAAAGAAAGCACTATTTTGATGAGAACATTGAAAGATAACAGCAACAAAGCATATAGTGTTGAATTTATCATGTTGCATTGGTATTGAAAAAAGACAATTAGGCTTAATAATCTTAACTACAGTAGAAACTTGTGAACAGATTATGATAGCATACCCAACAAGTCTGTGAAAATCAGGAATTATATGGATCCAAGACATAGACACAAGGTAGTCAAGACTTCTTTATATCAATGCTTGTTGTATATTAAGCATTGACTTCTTTATATCATGCTTAATAATGCAATTAGAGCTTTTTTTTTCTTTCTCAAACACAAAGAAAAGGAAATTTCCACCTCATTAACCTATAGTGTAAAAAATTTATGCTTGAAGATCATGAATCCAGATTACATCATGTTCAGCTAACAGGTCAGAGGTCAAACATTATAGTAGAATAAAAATCTTATACTATAAGAAAGTTCACAAATAATAATAATTATTATGTTTGAAAATTTGAAGCAGGTAGACAAATATTAGCATGCTGTTCGATAACTTTTCGGCTTTACAGAATTTTAGTTGGAAATAAAAGAGTTAAAGTACAATTGTCTTCAACAAGAGTCATTATTCATCCGAAACAACTATTACACACAGATTTTTCATATTTCCCCATCTACAATAGATTCATGTCAGTATGAAGGATAGCAAAGGATAGAATCAAGTAACTTTTTATCTAATATCACAAAAATTAACTACTAATCAAACAAACTATTAAATCATATAATCCAATCTCACCCTGAATAAGATCTAAAAGATAAGTTCACAACATGGCTCATAATACATTCTATTACTGAGAAAATAGGCAAAAGCATTTTTATACAAGAGACAAAGTAATCACCTGAACAGGATTTAGTAGCATATTCAATCTCCTATGAAGTGAAGGCCCAAGCTGCCCACCACTCCGGGCATTGATGAAGACCAAAAGAGGCCTTGAATCTTGGGGCAAATCAACCAATGTGTATTTCTTGATTTCAGTAGGGGTAGAAGTTCCATTTCTTGACACTCCACCATTGTTGTTGTGGTCAGAGAGTTTCTCATCGCTGGATTTATTCCAATGGAGGCCATTCAACACCTGATCGAAAAATGTTGCATCAGTAACTGAGTTACGTCGCAACTTACCATTAGCATGGCAACTACCTCCATGTTTATTGCGATTACGCCGCTTTCTAATCTGACCACGAACAGAAGAGGTTATAATAGAACTCAGTCGCCCTCCTTTTAGATCTTCTTCAACTTCTTTGACACAAAGAGGAGAGAGGATAACTCGCCTCAAGGATCCCAAATCACAAAAATCACCAGACTCTGCAGTCAATTTGTTATGACATTTCACATGAATTAGCCGCTGACACCACCGACAATGCCATGTAGGAGAAGCTTTGACAAACGGGACACCACACGGCTCATCACAGTAAAAGCAAAAAGCAGACATCTCATGATTCTCATCCACATTAACCCATCTTTCCGACCAGTGATGTCGAACATGACTAAAACCAGCCTGAGCCACACATTTACAATCCTTCGACGCGAACTGCGAGCAAAGGAAATGAGCTGCAACACCACAAACCGAGCAACGATGGAGAGGAGTACGCGGTAACGCCGTCGTGCCTAAATTCTGAGACGGCCATAGCGAAGTCAAGCAGAAACAGCAAGTGGACGGCTGCTCCCTGTAAGTAAAATCCTCAACCCATAAATGCTCCGATAGAGGCACTCTAAACTTCTTCCAAACTTTCTTCTTCTCTCTGGCTGCAGCTTTAATCCAATTCAAATACGATCTCCGGTGCCACTTGAGAACAGCATATACAACCGCCACGAGTCCAAACGATCCGGTGATCAGCCATCCGAAAATCGACGCAACGGAAGCGTCAGGGCTGGTAACCCATCTCAGAATTGCAAACCCCAAATCCACCATCATGAAACTCATTCAATCAACCTGAGCATTTACAATTACAACGAAACATGAATCATTATCAATTTATCATCAAATACCACCATTGAACTGGCAAAGTAAAGCGAAAAATCAAAATGCATTTACTTCAATTCCATCAAATCAAATCAATTCGCTAATTCCTAATTCCTAAATCATATGATACCATATATAAATCAAAAAGCAAAAGGAAGAAGCGATTATTTCCGAAAAAACAAAGAATTGATAAAGTAGGTTGTTCCGAATTAGGAAATTGTGAAACCGAGAGAAACGCGTTAATTTGATAGTGATTTGAATGGAATCTGGAGATACGAGAGAGAGAGAGAGAGAGAGAGAGAGAGAGAAACATTGAATCTACGAATGACGATGAATGAGAATTTGAATCGATTGAGAAGAGAGGAAGAAGAAGAACCTGAATTGGGGGTTGCAGTGCAGAGAGGGAAAATTGGAATTGAAGCGCTTTAACAACAGAATCCAGTTAGATACAACCAAACCAAACCAAACATGAATACGATTCGTATACTATTTTATTTTATTATTATATTTTTACTTTTCATCGTTTGATTTTGATTTTGATTTTGATTTTTAATCAAAAAGTAACAGTACTATATGATATTAATACGTTATTATTATTATATAAATTTAAAAAGCGAAGAGATAGAATAGACAGAGTGGGAGACACGGAAGAAAGGCGGGATTTTCATTGCAGAGTACACGGCGTTTCTATTGGAATCACCGTAGGAATGGGAGTTGACGCATTTTCCGTCTCTTAATTACCGTTATATCCTTTCATTAATTTGTTATTTTTTTACATGAGAAAAAATAAATCAGAAACCAATTTTTTCATTTAATTACTTTTACTATTTTCATGAAATACTTTGTGTTTTAAAATTCATTTATTTAACAAAAATGGCATGTAGTAGAGAATTCTTTCGAGAGATAATCTACCCAATTATTTATACATTTTATTTGCTACCAAGTTTTTAGTTGTTCATCACAGCCACCGGTCAATTTGTGGCATCAAGGTCTACAACCAAGTTCTGCCGGTGTCGGGCCGCCACTAATGAATTTATTGCATCTTCCCCACTAATGAATTTGTTACGACTGCCGCAAGTCACTTTGTGGGGGTCATGCTTTTGACAAATTTCTGGCGGTTTAGGACCGCCACAAATAAATTTGTTGAATTTAACCGCCAGTATTTGCCATACATTTCTGGCGGTTTAGGATCGCCAGAAACGAATTATGTTTACCGCCGGTATTTGTATTCGATTTCTGGCGGCTTAGGACCGCCTGTATTGAATCACATTTAACTGCCAGTATATTTATACACTTTCTGGTGGCTTATAACCGCTAGTATTTATAATAAATTTCTAGCAGCTTAGGACCGCCACTAACTTATTTGCAACCCGTTTTTCGGGTTTTTCGGCCGCCATTACTGGTTTGTGGCATTCAAGAGTCAGTGTTTTCAAGCAATCAGAATTACCGGATATTAACTAAGAACTATGGAGATATGGTTACAGTCTTACAGATACAAAATCTTCACGACTTGAGAACTCTAGATCTTTCAAAACATGTCTTCTGCCTGTTTTAGTAAATTGCATATCAAAGTTTGCTTGATTCTCTGACTCTTGAATGGTGGCGGTCCCTTAACAAAAACTGAAAACATCTTCCACCACTGATGACTGATGTTTGCCTTGATTTAAGTTTTCAGTTTGTGTTAATCATTCTTTCACGAACCCTGGAGGCAATCTAACTCCCTCAGATGGCATGATTGTTTCTGTTTCTTCGTACAGAATTACAGAGGACTGAAATGTAGAGGATAGCAAGTTAAGGGACATACTGAAACTGCATATCCTATTCCCACTTATTATCATTAACAGCATACTGCATCACGTGAAGGGTAGTAGGATTTCTCGGGGATAAGATGTGGTAGCTTTGACTTTGTGATATGATTTCATTTTGTTTTATTAGTGATATTTGTCTTTCAAGAATCTATTGCGTCTTTGAACAGGTGGCAACAGTAGAGCTGCGAGACTGAGATGAGAATAAGATGTGGTAGCTTTGATCAAACCTTAACTCTAGCTCCAAGCTTCAAATTTGACATGAAGGCAGAGGAGACCTTGTGTAGTTGTGTTGTACAGTGCTAGAGGAGGAAGGTAAACTTGGGCACCAAAAGTTAACTTTTCACAAAAATGGGCAAGTCATTAACACTTCTACAAGGGTTGGTTGCCTATATTTCGTTTTGACAAGCACATCTACAATGTTCTGGAGATGAACAAAAATGACTGTGTGATAATTTGCCACATGGAACCAGGATTCACAATCTTCTTTTTTTTAACAAGATTCATAATCTTAAATGGTATCTGGAGAGGCCAACAAATGCTCACTCTCAAATAGGAAATCTTCCTAAAGAGAGTTGTTCACCATCTGAGATTTTACTGACGGAGGGAGATTCGAACCCTCAACTTATAATAGGGAGATGATAGTTGAACCCAAAACCTGAAAGACAGCTGTACGTATAAAACCATGTTGGCAAAGTTGCATTTGAGAATGTGTTGAAATGTCAAGAAATGAAGCTAGAGATGAAATAATTGTAGTGATGATGAATCTGAATCTGCGCGCAAATATCCCATATCCGGATTTGTTGTATTGAAATGAATTAAATATTAACAACATTTGAAAGTTCACTAAAATTGACAAAATAATCACTTATCATATATCTCATTATGTGAGATTAGCGTGTAATTATTGTGTGAATAAATTATTTTTTATTTATAAAACATGTTCATCATTAAATATGTGTCACAAATAGGAAAAAAATCAGGTTGTTGTAGCCTTGTAGGGAGTGAGCCGAGGAATTAGGTCAATTACCACAAAATTTGTATTAGGGTATCAGTAGATGAGAAGCAATTTGAGCTTACTCAAGCAGGGGTAGACCAACCTCATCCTCATGTGTTAGATTTATGCGCAGATTTAACCTGAGACTTAGCCACACTGCTGTAATATCCAAGAATAATTTAAGATAATTCAAGTACTTGAGTAGTATTGTGCTCAGATATGTTGTAGTTTTTCAAAGGACAATTTAGGATAATTCAAGTGCTCGAGTACTAATGTGCTCAAATATGTACACTACAACAAAAATGTCTTTTAACGACAATCAAATAGCGGCAATGACATTATTGCCGCTAATTTAATCACAAAATTAAAAAAAAAATTGTATTAAGAGGAAATTGGTCGGAAATAATTCGTCTATATCCGCAATTAGACATTAATGCCACTAAAGACCCACTCCCGCGACGACCCTGCACTCTTTCTTCTCCATCGTTTCTGTCTCGCACCCAAGTCACCAGCATCGCCTGAAACTCCTGAAGGTTCTCCGATGGACAAGGTGAGATCGCGTGAATGTAAACGACAAGATAGAGCGAGAGATCGCCACAGTCCGCCGATCACTGGTATTTCGTTCTTCGCCGGAGAACGACGAACACTCGCTCGGAGGAAACCACCACCGCCGACGAACGACAAGATCAGCGACTGCATCCGCAATTCCAGAGTCTTCTCCAAACCACCACCGCTGTCTCCACCTCTCCTCAAGGACACCACGACGTCGATCCGATGGCGCAACAACGAGTTGATCGGTTGCGGTGCCTTTGGTCAAGCCTTTGCTGACCCCCGATGCGTCGGCGAAGTGGTGTTCGCCGGAAAAAGCCATTGCGGCCATTTTTATTGCCGCTAAAAGAAATATTTATTGCCAGCAAAAAGCCTTTTTGTTGTAGTGGTAGTTGAATTCTCATAGGACAATTTTTTTTCTCCATCTCTCTGTAGTTGAAAAAAAAAGAACAATAACAGGTCCGTTATCCCACTCAAAAGTTACCCCCATTTCTAATTTTTATTCACCAATCTAAAAAATATATTGATCAATTTGAGAAAAAATGTCTTTCAAAACAAATTTGAGATGAAATCATCATATAATGATTTTTTTCACCATTAAATATAAGAGATAATAGTAGATACATTGTTACGTCTGTCAGTCTGTGTAATTCTTTTAATGAACTAGTGTTAATTACTTTAATGAATTGGTGCCGCAGACATTTAATATGAAAAATGTTAATTCTATGAAATAAGAATGAAAATAAAAGTTGCATAAGCAACTTCAAGCAACCATTTTTTTCCAAGAGTTTATGAATCTTCATGTCACGGCCATTTATATGGGAGAAGATATTATTTAGATAGTCAAAAGAAAGAAGTTTGTGAAACTGAGAGATAAAAATACTCGAAATAATGCAAAGATGATTATTTTAGATATGAGAAAAGGAAATGTGATTAAATAGAGGAAAATATTATTTCATATCCATTATTTCATATATTATCTAACACCGTTCAACAATCTTAAAACACCTTAAAGCTACCACCATGCATATTCCTTCCACCAGATATTTTTGAACTCATCATAAAAATAAACTCCATCTGGTCTAATACTCCGCAAGCATTTCGCTACACACTTTTGATTGTCCCTTTTGGCTTTAAAAATTTGAAAACTCTTGACTGAAGTGGTTGATCCAGAAATCCATCTTAAGTTGCACCAAAACAAAGTTGTGAGTGAAAAATTTTCTTTGAATGACCATTGCATGTAGTTCCCATTGGAAATCATACGGAGGCCAAGATCATCATTCTTTGAACGACAATGTATGAAGAGATTAACACCATCACCTAAATTATTTATAGCGCTCACAGTAGTTTTATGCCAAGGCCAAATATTACCTCCACCTTGTTGAGACTGAACAGGTACCGTGGACATATCTGTTGCTTGAACAAGTACTGTGGACACATCTACCGCGATAATCGCCAATACATAAAATATTGTAACCAGCACCTTCGACATAGTTTTAAGATACTTAGAAACTCACCTTTTCTATTTCACTATCCACACAAAAAGTTGCAATATATATAATAAAATTAGTTGAGTTTCAGATTAATAACAATATTAATGAGTCATTATAGACACTTTATATTATTATTTTATCATAAAAGAATTTAATTGTAACTTTTAATGTGTATAAATTAAAAATACTAATCTACTACATTAGTTACACTTTATATAATTAGTTATACTAACAATTAATTGCAAGGCATCAATATAAATATATAATAATTAATTATATAATATAGAAAGATTCATCAAAGATATTTTATATTAACAATTATATTAATTATTTATTATAAAACTTGTAATGTGTACAATACACTAATAAATCATATTAACTGCAATTTATTTTATTTCTTATATTAATAATTAATTGTATGACTTATAATAAATAAATATGTATATTAATGAGTCATTATAGATTAATTATTAATTTCCCATAAAAAAATTCAATTGTAAAACTTTTAATGCATATAACAGTACTAATCAAATATATTAATTAAAATTTTATAATTATTATGATAAACATTAATTGCATATTATGATATATTGTGATGTGTGTGTGTCAGTGTGTGTATGAAATTGGATTGAGTTTGAAATTATTAACAATATTAATGATTCATCAGAGAAGTTATATTATTAACTATATTGTAACAAAAAATAAATGTAACAACAAAAATATATTATTAACTATAAAGCTTTTAATGTGTATAATAATACTAATTAATTATATTGATTAATTTTTTTATTAGTTATATTAATTATTGGCTTGAGTTTTACATTAATAACAATATTATTGAGTCATTAAAGACACTCTATATTACTAATTATATTAAAAATTAATTGTAAAACTTTAAATATGTATAACAATACTAATTAACTATATTCGTTAACTATGAACAAGTGGATTAGTGGAGTGTGGTGATCGATATGATCATGGGTTTCAGCCTCATCCTTCAAAGGCCACAACAGCGGGATGACCGCGGTTTATGAACACCAGGATGAAAATGAAGAAAATGATGGGGTCAAAATAATTAATCATGTTTTTTTTTAATTAAAATAAATCAGAAGAAAATAGGTCCAACCATCAAAGTGGGTTGAACCGATCTTGTGCAAGGTTGCACAAGCAAAAACTTGTGCTTATTAGGCGTGCTTATTAGGCGAATCCTATTAGTTCATGTAAATTAGAAAGTCATAATGAGATTATCATGCTTCCATTGAAAATTTACACGAACTCCTTTTATAGAATACATATTATCTTGTGTAGTTCATCAATTATTATGATCATTAGGCTTCAAGAATCAAGACTGGTGTAAGTGATTTATGTTCGACCAGATACTTTCTTCGGTTTCCCTTCTCATTTTACAGGTTAATTTAAATTGAATTCAAGATAAATACAAAAATATTTAAAATCTGTGATGGAATGTGTCCTTTGCTAAATCTAGGGGAGGTCTCGGTTCATAATAAGGATCCATGTCATTGATAATCTGCTGAACCAGTAAAAGTTTTCATTTTTTTTTTGAACCTAGTAAAAGTTTTCATTTTAATTTAACTAAAATGTTATGAAATCAGGTTTATATCTTCAGTGCATAACACCTCAATCAAAACAGGGTAAATCAACTATATGCGAATTTGGCGGGTGAAGCCTCATCAGTCATCATCAAATCAAACAGGAAAAATGAAAAATCGCGAGTTTGAATGTAACTAACTACATATATATACGGCAAAAGGTTTTTGTTGAAAATATCAAAGGATGTATTAGTAATTTTCAATAACACAAGATTTCAGATGCTTGATATGCACACTACTTGACTGGGATTATAGCTGATTTTGGCTTAGGTTGTTGTTCTTCCTCACAGTGGAGGAAGAAGAAGATTCAGGAAGACACAATGGCAGAGACGGCGAGAGGGGTTCGGAGGAAAGTTATGGCAATGGGAGTGAAGAGTTGGATGGAAGTTTCGGATTCCGGCGACTCCGGCCTCCAGGACATTGACAAGCACTCGATCATGCGCCGGACTGGATTGCCGGCGCGCGATCTTAGGGTGCTTGATCCAATGCTCTCTCACCCTTCTTCTATTTTAGGGAGAGACAGAGCCATTGTTGTTAACTTGGAACACATCAAAGCCATCATCACTGCCAAACAAGCTCTCATGATCAACTCTTCTAACCCTTTTTTTCTTAGCTTCCTTCAAAATCTTCAAGGCCGCATTCTTTCTTCTACCAATGAAACTCCATCCCAGGTAAATCTGACTTTTTTTAGGATTCTTTTTCATACTGATTGCTCTAATCCCTCAGAATTAACCAATAAATAATTGCTTAGTGTAATGCACATGATATAGTGAATTTTGAAATTAACATTTAAGTGATTATCAAGTATATAGAGGGATCACTACAACTCTCTAAATTAGAGATTATTGAGGGCATGAAAGCTACGCATCATCACTCTCATGAATGCTACAAGCAAGGTCTAGCCCACTGCACACCTAGTAGATAGTCGGACTCCTTAAGCATCCCAAGGTTCGATCATTGAGCGGTGCGTGTGGAGAATGATTTGTTGGGAGATGTCTACCCACTTAATGTGATCTTAGAGTCGGGGGATTAGTCTCATGGCGGGTGGTGGTGAGAATATCTTGAGGAAACAAAAAAAAATCACTCTCATGAATGCTATTAGCTTACCATCTTAGCTTTGTAGAGAATCCTTTCATTTCATGCGGTTAGTGGCGACTGGCGAAACCATTAAGCCTAAAAGTTAAACTCTTAAATCTTAATCATGTCATTGATTCTTTAATGCTGATATGAGAAAACCCTCAAGCCTATATTTCATGAAAGAAAAGAACTTTAGCTTACAATTATCGTAAACTGATTTGCAATTATGGGAATGTATAAAAGCCTAGTGGGAATAGATCAATGCTCTCTTTATGTAAATCCAACTTTAATGGCTGACATTGTCAAGAGGAATTGCATGCTTTTTACTCTAAGCTTTGTTCTGCAGACTAGCAAAGACATGGATCCTTATTATGAAGGAAAACCTCCCATAGATGAGTCAGCATTGTTGAGCAGCCGTAATGATTCCCTGAACATTCCATTACAAGGGGTATTTGAGGATTCTGATACCTTCCAAGACATGCAAAAGATTGATGTAAAATGGAGTAAGGCTAAGACTGCAGAGGCTGGAAAATCAGTAGCATCAGCTCCAAAGCAACTACCTTTTGAGTTCAGAGCACTTGAGGCATGTATTGAATCTGCTTGCACGTGTCTTGAATTTGAGGTCTGTAATGTGATTTCTTTTGTTCATGTACCGAACTGCATTCATTGCATTTACTCTATATCAAATCAGGTTTATATCTTCAGTGTATAACACTTCAATCTAATTGTACAGCTGTTGCTGAATAAGACATTCCGATTAGTATTTACCAGTAACACTATAATAGTAGAATTTATTCCCATCATTCAAATAAAAACTATGCATGTTGACCAAAAAAAAAAAAAACTATGCATATCAAATTATTAACACAAAACATCATATTTACAATTTGAAGCAAATAGATATTGAGTCATGTCACCAAATTTGAATCATATTTGCTTCTTTTCTTTTAGCTTAAAGTTAGTGGAGGAATTTTTCTGAAGTTGCTAAGGAATTCATGCCCCATTTCCACTTAGTAATTTATGCTTAGAAGCTCTATGACTTCTCTCTATATCAGACTCGAACATTGGAGGAAGAAGCTTACCCAGCTTTGGATGAGTTGACCTCTCAAATTAGCTCACTCAATCTTGATCGAGTAAGACAGATAAAAAATCGTCTGGTTGCACTTTCTGGTCGTGTGCAGAAGGTAAATGTTTTTTCACTCAAACATTTGTCACTATGTGTGAAGATTCATGAATTTTACAACAAGAGTATTGGAAAGTTTATGAAGGGACTAAAGCTTATTGAACATGAAAATTTCTGCTAAACCCAGTTGCATGATTCAGGGGAAATAAACTATGTATGATTGTCTTTTTCGGTTTTTCCATGTTTTTAAAAGGTTCCATTTTCTGTTAGTTAATCTAGCACACTTGTGCATATTGGAATTAAGATTAAAAGCTTACAAAATTATCTCCAAGAAGTTGTTAGCTAATGGGATTTAAGGTGATTTGTTCCAAAAAATGACTAATACTAGTCTTGGACTCAACAGGTAGCAGATCAAATTGAACAATTGTTGGATGATGATAATGACATGGAAGAAATGTACTTGACACAAAAGCTTGATGCTCGTCAGCCATCATCAAAGGAAGACAATAGGTCACTTGAAGATGATGATGAAAGGTGCAAACTAGTAATGGTAGTATATTAACAGCTTTATTTTGAGAAGAAACAGTGAAATACTCCATTAAAAACAATAAAATGTTGTTGAATCAAATATATTGTTTCTTCTTAGAATTAACATTTTCCACACTAACATTTGCTTATTTTCCTGTAGTGATGATAGCAATTCCGCTAAAGACAAATATTATGGTTCTAAGCCAAATGTCGAGGAATTAGAGATGCTTCTTGAGGCTTATTTTGCACAGATAAATGGAGTCTCACAAAAATTATCCAGTGTATATTATTCAACTTTTAGAATAGAAATGTGACATTTTAATATTTATGATACTCATTTTTGTGTCTGTTTGTTTGTTACTTGTTTCAGTTGAGTGAGTACGTAGATGATACAGAGGACTATATCAACATAAACTTGGATGATAAGAGAAATCAACTTCTGCAGGTAGCAGTAATATTTAATACATTAAACATGATAATTAATGCTGGTATTGTGGTTGTAGGATTGTTTGGCATGAATATTCACATTGAACTCTTTGATGGTCAACCTCATCAATTTTGGTCAGCAACATTTGGTACATCTGGAGGTTGTATACTATTATTCCTTATTTCTGTTTGGTGGGGTAAGAAAAGATATTTGCTCTCTCAATAGAGGAATATCACTTGTAAATTTAGATGAATTTCATAATTTTTTCTATTAATTAGTTTGTTTTTTCTTTTACTTCTACAATTTATTTCCCCAAATGAGCAATCATCACAGTAAACAATAGGATTAAAATTGTAGCAATGGGGCACCTTTGATTTGTTACTGGAAATGTGGGGCATAATTGTGCTTGCGAAGATGTTGGTTACATGTTACACTTTGTTTGGTTGATGAGTGAAAGCGAGAAAAAAGTAAATGAGCAGGGAGAAAGAGAACTAGAACAATTATAGTGCATGCATAACAAAATCACTGCAACATCAGTCGAATCCTCTTTTATGTTAGGGGTGGTGTAGTACAGCAACACATGATAAAAAATGTGATTAAACATATATAAGAAAATGACATTTAATTAGGTAAACAGAAAAACCATTACATTTATTCATATAACATTGCAAGCAGTGCCTATAATTTATTTTTATTTTCTCTTTCGGCTAACAAATTAATAATGGTTTAAAGCTTTACCATGAGTATCTCTTCTCCCATGGATGACCACCTATGTACTGTAAGTAAAAATAGGCACCATCTGGTCTAATACTTCGCCGGCATTTCGATTTGCAGTCTACATCAATATCTTGGTGATAAACTTCAAAACTCTTTTTCACATCCTTTCATACAAAGTTGCACCAAAACAAAATAGTACCAATAAAGAGGGGAGAGAATGACCATTCTTGGTATTGTCCATTAGAAAGATAGTGCTCGCCAAGATCATCATCCTTTGAACGACAATAAACATAGAGAATAACACCATTGCCCAAATCATTTTGAACACGTATTGTTGTCTTAGGAAAGGACCAGTGCCTGTCACCACCATCTTGTTGACCCTGCACAGGTACTATCATCAACAAATTTGCTGTCAGGATCACCGACACGTAAAGTACTGTAACAAACAACTTCAACATGCTAGTAACTGATCTCCTAGCTATTTTCAGAATCTCCTGCACAGTGCACAGAGCCACATAAATGATAAATTTCAATTTATAAAAGCCTCCACCGAAAATGTTCCTTGAATGCATCCTTTGAATTTTGTGGCAAATCTACCCTATCTCCGATAACATTAAAATTTTCAAGAGTAATCCAAAATTCCACCTCTTGGGCAATAAATTAGAGCACCCCACCTTGCTGAACATGACTGTTGTTGTTTTCTTTGATATTTAATTAGTAACTCGTTCCTTTAGGCTAAGACATTTATAAAACATAAAATACACTTACCCCCTCAAGGTTTGCTAGAAAAACACTCCACCCCATTCTTATTCAAAATATACACTCCACCCCACTCATTTTATCATGTTAACTCCATCCAAAAGATGCTAACGGAATATTCCATTCAAATCAAAATTATTTAATGTAAACATATTTTTTCATTTCTTTTTTTTTTCTGGTTATTTTTTATTTTATTTTTTCCAAAAAAAAAAACCTCACTTTCAAATAAAAATCGTTTAACGTCAGTTCCATTTAAAAAAAAAACGTTAGTTTCAACAAAAAAGAATATCACATCACAGTTACTAGTAATACCCAGATTATAAAATTTTTTATAAATAGTGAATTATATAAAAATATTTCGAAATTAATTTCATACTAATTAAAATTTCACCAAATAAATACTAATTAAATTTCTTTTTCCTAGATTTATAAAAAAATGTTGCTTATGAATTCATTGAGTAATGTATGGATATTATTTAATAAAATTCTCTTATCATATATCAATAACATCCCTCATTTTCAATTACTAAAAGTAATATATACTTTAACATTTAACATGTTATAACCAACGCTATCCAAATTAATTAATTAATTAAAATAATAATATAACTTTATATTCTTTTATGGAGTGGAAGTTTAACGTACTTTTACCATAAGTTTTAATTTAAAACTATTTCATACATATTTATTCTTGAATTATTTTATAAAATGGTTACTTTATATACCAGCTCCAACAGTATGTAAGTATTGAGAATATTTGTTTGGTCAAATATTAGAAAGTGACGTTTTTTTCTAAAAAAAAAACAGAAAAAATAAGGAAAAATAAGTTTACATTAAATAATTTTGATTTGAATGGAATATTCCGTTAGCATCTTTTTGAATGAGGTTAACTTGATAAAATGAGTGGGGTGGAGTGTATATTTTGAATAAGAATGGGGTGAAGTGTTTTTCTAGCAAACCTTGAGGGGGGTAAGTGTATTTTACTCAACATAAAATTATACGTTAACGGTTTGAATTGACCCTATAATATAAAGCAAGCTAATGTAATTAGTTCGAATTATATGGTTAACTGGTTTACTCTTTATATTAAACACAAACTCACCAATTGCAATTAGCTAATTCAGTGCACGAATTTTTTTTCCAAACCTAACAAATAGGTAAGAGTAAACCAATATAATTATAGTTCTAATTACATTCTAATTCCCTTTTTTTCTAATTTGTTATGCTTTAAGTCAATATACCAAAACAATTTTAATATTCCACATGTATATGCAAAAACATAAAATACAAAAAAATTGAGCTAATTCCAAAATCAATCCTTTAAAATGATTTGATATCAATTTTTTATGACGTATTTGATATTATTTTGAACGTAAGATATTACTCCCTCCGTTCCTTTTTAAGTGTTGTCTTAGAATAATTTTTTTGTTCTTATTTAACTGTCATTTTAAATTTTTAAGGTTACAATTTGTCAATTATACTTACTTTTTCAATAACTCCACTTCACATTTTCTAAAAAATTCTCATTTTTCAATAACTATGAAGAGCTTTATGACTTTATGATTGAGAGAGAGTGGTAAATGGTTTAAATGTTTAATGATATGAGAGAGTGGAAAAAAAAAACTAACAATCTACTATCTTGATTGAAGTGTTTTATGATTGGGATGTGAGAGCATCTACATCCATCATACTCACTAAAATATCTACACATCATTTTTTCAATTTCCCATAATGCCACATCATCTACCCAATTTTACTAACTTTTTACTCCAACCCAACAACTCTTAAAAGTTTCAATAGTGGATCCCACCATCAACATCACATTTGTATATTTTATTATTTATCTCAATTTTAATTAATTGTAAGTGATTGTAATAAATACAAGCTCACCTTTCAAGTCTAGTGTGGAGTATCTATTCCCACATACTCATCTTTGCCATGTTGGAATTGAATATGTACTACAATGGTAATAGATACTCACTCATATGAGTATGTATTTAACATTAGATACTACCATTGGAGATGCTCTGAGAGGGTAGAATGAGAAAAGAACTCTAACAATCCACTATCTTGGTTTGAGAGCTTTATGCTAAAACGATACTTAAAAAGGAACGAAGGGAGTACATTATTTTTCTATGTTGTAATATAAAAAATAACCATAATCATTAAAAAAAAAGACTTTGTCAGCATACATCTTAATGGTAGAAAAGTCATAATTAACTGTTACTCCCTCCGTTCCAGAAAGTTTGCAGTTTAAGGTTGTGGCACAAAGAGTAAGAAAGCAATTATTGATAGCATAATTTGACTAGATTGCCCTTATTTAATTTTACTAGTATGATGTGCAACTATTAAATTATACTTAGATAGAGAAGAATGTAATTAATAGACAAGAGTTGTGGTTGGTTAATATGAAAAGTGATAAGTGAGATAAAATGTATTAAATGAGGATATAGAGGGAAAAAATTAGCAAAAAAATGCATTGGCTTTCTAAAACAACAAACATTTTGGAATATCGAAAGAACATCTAAAACAACAAATTTTCTGGAACAGAAGGAGTATTAATTATTCTAATGTCATTAAAACCATTAAATGTCAAATTAATACAGTAGTTAATTTTGAAAAAAGTCACAATTGACTTTTGTCAATTATTATAATTTCATTAATAACAATTAAATACAATATCAATAAATTAATTATTTTTGAAAATATGAAATTATTTTATATTAAAATATTAATATTTTATTTTATTTTATTATATAAAATTATTAATTTTAATATATTTATTAGAAAGTTATTAAGGATACATGCATATAGCACTTTAGGTGGAGGCTTTTAAATAGCAATTTACAATTGATGAAATTTAGTGTAGGGGTCGATGAAAATAGAAGAGTTTCACAAACATGTTGAAGGTGTTAATTACAGTTTTTTTGTTGGTGAGTATCATTGCACCAGATAAGTTTATAGTACCTGTGCAAAGTCAACAAAGTGATCGTGATAGTTGGCCCTGGAGAAAAACTGTGCGTGTTCAAAATGATTTAGGTAATGGTGTTACTCTCTATGTTCACTGTCGTTCAAAGGATGATGATCTTGGTGAACATTATCTTTCCAATGGACAATACCAAGAATGGTCCTTCGGTATTAGTTGGATTGGCTCTACTCTTTTTTGGTGCACCCTTGAATGGAATGGCGTGAGACATAATTTTGAGGCTTTTGATGTCGACAGAGATTATTTTATGTGTGGATCACAATGTTGGCGAAGTATTAAACCAGATGGAGCCTATTTTTACCTTGAGAGGAAAGGACATCGGTGGGTGAAGCAATACACATGGTGAAGCTCTGAGACATTATTAGCTTGAAGGAAAAATAATAGCAAAAACTAATAGCAATGCTATGGTATATCAATAAATGTATTACTTTATCTATTTACAAATAAGATGATATTTTCCAATGCCTGAACACATTTCTTTTTCCCACAATTATTCTCTCTTATGATTTTCATAAACTTCTTTCTGTCATTGTTAAATTTTTGAAATATATTATTTATTTTCTTAATTTACCCTTTGAAGTTTGAAGTATATCTCTATTTCTCCTTATTTATTGCTTTTATAAGGGCATTAGATGTAAAACATTAACCAGTTAATACTTCCTTAAAATTCTAAGTGGACAATTATTTTAAAACAAATGGAGCATAAATCTTAGTTTCACACAGTTTCTTTGTTATTGTGACTACTACAAATACTTCCTTTAGCGACGATAATATAGGGGCAACTGTGTTATTGCCTGCATTTTATGTCAAAAATTACGGATATCTTAGCAAGTGTTGATTTAATTAATAAGCTCATGTATATCGACCATTATTCTTCCTCTTCCTCCTCGCCCTCACTCTCTCTGCGACCTCTTTTCTTTTTTGGTTTCAGTTTTGCGTTTGATTATTCTTTCAGATTTAGTGTGGCATGCCTCTCTCAACTTCAGTGTTTTAGAAATCATTCACAATTGATATTGTCTGTCTCACTTTAAGAAATCCTCGGCTTTCTTGTTTGACAAAATGCTGAGATTTACATACCTTCCATGCTAATTTGTCAACTCTATGATCAAATCACTCATGATGGAATGAAAAACTTGTGTGCAGAAATCGTAGGGGAAGTATGGTTGTGCTGTGTAAGTTCTTATGAAACTGTTTCGTTTGTGGTTGTCTCTTCTTAACTGCATGATTTGTAACATACTTCATTTTATATGCTCAACAACTTACATGTAAATCTTCTGAGAAAAGAGATGAAATTTTTCATAAGCATATTATATAGTCCCATAACCATAAGCAAATCAAGTTATTGAAATATTGTTTTGATCTTGAGCTTTGCTAGTTCCTTGTGCTTCAAAACTTCAATAATTACAGTATTGGATAAAGTCCCCTGGTTTAATAACACCTAATTAAACCAAGTTCCTAAGTAGAAATATATAATGTAATTGATTTGTTGGATCAGTTAAGAGTAAGATAGTTTCCAACTTCCATATATTGTTCCTCAAACCAACTAACCAAGTTTCTAAATTTTTGTTATTTCTGATCATTGATCCTTAATTCCACCCTGGTATCAGCTATCTGCTCCCTGAGCATGTGGGATGTACACTCAGGATCACATATTGTGGACATTCTGATTTAAATGTTAAGCAGAAGCAGGGATTGTTTATTTCTTTTGTAGGTCTGGCTTATTATCAACCAAGTTTTAGCAGAACATTTTATTTTATGTACCTATTGGCTATAGTATATTCTTTCCTTTAATTTTCATGTTGGCTTTTGTTTTGTTCCTTGTTGTGCAAATGTGCATATTGGTTATATATCTCACCCTTCATATAATTTTTATTCCTTTTTCTTTTCATTGAAATGATTTTTTTGATTGATTACTTTATCTTGCTTCAGAGACAATACAAATCCTGACCTTCCTATTGCTCAATCAGCCGTGGATGGAAGCAAACAGGTTTTATTTTGACTATTAAGAGAATATCCAGGTTAGGTTCTTTGAAGAATTTTCCTCATTGCTTGGATACATTATGTTTGTACTGTTTAACGATATTTGTGCAAACTGGGTGGGTATCAATTGTTTTACATGTCTCTCAAACTTTAAACATTACATGTGGGGAAAGTTTTAAAATGTGCTTTTATGTGGCCTGGTTCTATGAAAATCAAGCACTTATGGTTTCAACTTCCAATTGGGTGAGGAAAATGGCAAGTGTTACTGCACAAATGTCCATTACTGAGATGGATGGATTTATATTTGATAGAAATATTGAAGAAAGATACTTCTAGCTGCATCTCTTGTTCTGTCGAATTTCCCTTTAGATTCTATAGATATGGTTGTTCTATGAAGGAATATGTGCTTGCTTCTTGCTGGGAGTCTCTTCAGTAGGGAATATACTTATATTTGATTGGTATAATAATGATAATTCCAGAGCAATATGCATGCACTTGTATGTCAGTGACCTAGCTTGTAAACATGGGGGATTTTTACTTTATCAATAGTTGGAACTTGTTTTGGTGTATACTATTAGTGTAAGCTTGAGAATTGAGATAATGACATCCCATGGCTTGCAGATACTCACACAGCTGTTGTGGCTAAGGAAGCCTTGGAAGGACACTGCATTTATGATGGAGGCTTTTGCAAGATTCACATCTCATATTCACATCACACAGATCTTAGTATAAAGGTAAACAACCAATTCTATGTATAGACTGAAGATTGGTCTTAGTATAAATGCTTGAAAGAGCATATGATTTGGAGATGTCTTAAACCAATATGATAAAACAATGGTCTAGCTGTTATATGAGCAAACAAAGCCAAAATCCTCTTTGTTCATTGATATACTTAGTCAAACATACCCAGATGTCTTCATTGAAACTTTTGCACCATCTCCATCTTATACTGATATTACATATTCTCCTATTAGAAAAGCTTCAGGAAAAGAGAGAAGCAGAAATACACAGAGAAAGAGAAACAGAGGAAAGCGAATAGGCATCCAAATAACTAAGTAAAAAACTCCTTCGGAGTTTTGATTTTTGGCAACTATGAAACCAATTTCTGCCTTTCTTACGTGATATAAAGACTATATATTTGTACTAAAAAACAATAAGAAATTAAGACCCCTTTATTGATAAAATATTGCATGTATCATAATCAAGGAACGATTACAAACAATGTAAGGTTTTAGGCCCATTGATATCGTTTCTCCCATGAGTTTGTGTATTCATGGAAAAAATAGCCTCCATCTGGTCTAATTTGGCGCAAGCAATTTGATGCACACACTCCCTGATCCAACTTGGGATCATAAGCAGTGAAGAGAGACCTTTTCAGAGCGTTGAATTTAATGGCACAATAATAAATCGATGTTGGATACCCAGTTGAACCACCAAACACCCATTCTAGTGATTGTTTATCGCCAAGGTGCTTTGTGCCAACATTTTCAGCTGATGATTGGCAATGGATTTCAACATCAAAACCTATCTGATTTTCAACACGCACGTATGTCTGGCCATCACCCTGCACAGGTTTTATGAACACATCTGTCCTAATGATCACCAACACAAAAAATACTATGCCTAACTTCAACATGTTTGTGATATACTAACAAACTCTCTCCTCTCTTATTTTGATCTCCTCTTATACTAATAAAAAAAATGAACTTAATGAAGGAAATAATCAATTCCGTTATGTTGACAAATCAATTCCATTATATTGCAAAATGTTTGCTTATAACAGTTCCTCTATTCACGTTGAAATTCATTGACTTTTAATTCCTATATCTCGTTGACACTGCCATAAAACCTCCATATTCCGCTCAGTCAGATTCAGTTTGACAATGGGTTTAAGTATTAGGTTGCATTTTTGGTCGCTGATATAATAGGATTGTGCTGAAGTGGTCCTACATGTCTAATACGAGCGCTTTTAGACGCAGATCTTTCTGCAGTGAGCAATTTTGGTCATTCCGTCAGTTTTTCTTCCAACTTTTAATGGACTTACTTATGTGACATTTCCATTAATTTGTGTAAAATTGACAACCTAAATAATAATTAATTAATATATTCCGTTAATGAATATGATAAAAATTTAGAAAAATAAATTTTTATTGAAGATAAAGGAGACAGTACATATGAGAGTTTTTTTTTAACCAAACATATTCATTAAGAAAAATCAAGCCAGCATCGAAGCCACAACATCTGCTTGCAAGAGGCTTAACGATCTCGGAAATCCCTCCTCCAACCAAACAACATCAGAAAGATTAGAGGTGTTTCGGGCCATCAAATCAGCACAAGAGTTCCCAAGTCTATGAACAAAAGAAATATCTAAACAATCAAAAAAAGAAAAGAAGCAAAACAGTCCTGAATGATAATAACTGCGAGATTAATCCCCTAAAATACATGCTTTGCGGATAATTTCATAATATTAGAGATGGTAAACGATTATTTAAAATTATATCAATTTTAAATACAAAATAAGCTTTGATAAGAATGAGAAAGTGGGCTTTTGATGTAGACTGTAGAGGTTCTTGCAATCCTCAATCCTCTCATTTTCTGCCAAGATTTCAAGCTCCAAAACCTAGTGATTGAAAGTGATCATTCCATTGTGGCTGACTGGGTTCGTAATGCCAATAATCGGCTATGGAAATCGCACAATCTTCTGAAATTGTATCAATTTCATTTTCTAAAAGGTACTTAATTTTATTGGAGAGTGACATATTATAGGGAAGTCAATCCTTTTGCAGATGCTTTGGCAAAACATGGTATTTTAGAAAAAATGACATTTGGGTTTATCTTGATAAGCCTTAAACTTTGTATGTTCCCTATTGTTATGGTGAGACTCCATGTCTTCCTTTTCAATTAGGAATGAAATTTCATTTATTCACAAAAAGTAGCGACTCCGAGGATCGGACATTTCTTAAATGAGTAACTCCAAGAAACATTTCCTGAATAAAATTAAACTCTTTTAGTGTATCTTGATGCAGCTACACACCCTATCCACCTTGCCACATTGGAGAACATATTTAAGAGAGTTCTGAGGAATAAAAGAAGTTTACAAAAGTGAGAAACAAATGCATATTTGAGCGAACATGATATATGTAATTGTTCTGAAGTAAAGGAGGATCTCTTTTTATTTATAAAATAATACATAACCATATAATGTGTACATGTATGATTATTGATTTATATAATTTTTGCACTGGAACATACGAAAATGTAAGCTTTTAAATAAAGGAAGCTAGGGTAGTACCCCATCACCATGGTCTCTTCTCCCAAGAGTTTTGCTTCTCATGGTAATACCAAACTCCATCAATTTTAATTTGACGCCAGCATTTTGATGTACAAACATTCTCATCCCTCTTGGCATCGTAAATTACAATGCCCCTTGTTATTGTTACAGTGTCCACCCATTGCACGACACAATGAAAAAGAGTTGTATCCCTAATGTTAACACGGAAGGTCCATTCAAAAAATTGATGATTTTCAAGATGATGTATGCCAAGATCAGTGTCACTTGATTGGCAATGGATATCTAAAGGAAGACCAAATAGTTCATTTTGAACACGCACTGTTGTCTGGGCGAGACTCCAGTCACCACTTTGTTGACCCTGCACAGATATCATCAACATCTTTACTGCAATAATCACCAATATACTCGATGCCTTCATCATGTTTAATTTGTGAGATGATAAACTGAGCTCTATCTTCTATTTTCCACCACCCTGCATAATTTATATAAGAGGCACCCATATGCAAAGAGCCTCCCATCATGCATATATATCTTGCATTTAATTCTATGAAATATATGATTCTGATAATTTATTGCAGAATATCATGTTGTAAAATCTGAAATAATATGGTAAACAATTGACTTTGGCTTTTTAATATTTTAAAAATTGACTTTGACTTAAGTGGCAAATGGAGGTGAATATGAAATCTTTAACATCTGAATGCGATGTGGGACACACATATCATAATTTTTTTAATTCTATTGAAGATGCATATATAATTTTCTATCCTAGAGAGATTCTTATAATTTTTTTTAATGCTATTCAATATGAGAATTTTTTTTTTGTCCTGCTTGATCATGTTTAGTAAAAAAGGCTAATGTTAGCTTTTTAAAAAGTGTATTTAATTAAATAGGTTGCCTCAAATAAATTAGTAACACTACTTAACTTGTAACTTAATCTATAACTTGTCTATATGACAATTGTTTCTTGATAAAAACAAACAAATCATATATGAGTTTGGTCAATACTTTTTAAAAAATAAAATGTGTATGGATATAAAGATAATGTTGAGAATCAACCCCTCTCAACATGAATACAATAATCAAGTTCAACAACTACAGTAAAAACCTTCCAAAACCCCCACAAGCAAACAATAAACCCACAACCCCTAATATCTACACTACTAGAAGAGGTCCCTATTCGAAATAGTGACAAGTTCAACCAAGGATGTATGCCCATTCCTAGAGCTCATGTTCAAACAGGGGCTTTATGCGCCCATTCCTCCCTCATTCAAAATATATGAATCTTCATTCTATAACGGAGGAAGATACATATTATTCATTTTTTTGAAAGAAATACATATTATTCAATATTCATAGAGTTGGAAGAAAGATTTCTTTTTTTCAAAAACAAAACACTTTATTTAATAGATAATAGGCATGAGACCAGAAGCTCATGGAAAGTAGTAAGAGAATAATTATGGGGGAAAATGTAATTAAACATTCAAAAATGTCATTTTATTAGCAAATTGATAAAATACTACATTTATTTAACATGACAATGCTATTAGCTTTTGTTATTATTTTCCCCCTCGATTGGCAAACTAATAGTTTTTTTTTTAACGTAAGCCATGGCTTTATTAAAAGGGTGGCATGGAAGCCAAAATGTCAGCCTGCAAAAAGCTTAAGAACCCCGAAGGGTCCTTCCTCAACCCAAACAATATCAAAGAGTGATAAGGCATTCTCAGCCATAAAATCCGCACAAGAGTTTCCCTCTCTACGGACAAAACAAGATCAACATGATCAAACAAATTAAACGGTCTAAAACAATCCTGAATAATAAAAAACAAATAAGAACTACCCTCTCGCTTTCGCCACGCTTGAAACAGTTGCAATGAATCTGTTTCAAATTGCACATTCCGAAAACCCAATTGAGATGCTAGCACCATCACCCACCTAAGACATAAAGCTTCTGCAATAGTTGTTGTCAATGCCACTGTTGGGAAAAAGGAAGTTGCCGCCATCACTTCACCATTCCTATCACGTGCCACCAAACCGAAACTGGCCAGCTTCTCTCTTCCAAGTGCAGTGCCCACGTTCACCTTTATCAAGCCAAGCAGAGGTCGCTTCTAGGTTGCATGGAGAGAAGGCTCGCGGGCTGGACAAGCAACCAGAGACAAAGGGAGGACATGAAGAGATAGCGCACGTCGGATAACCGTATAACGTGTACATGTATGATATAATTGAGCGGACATGATATGTAATTGTTCTGAAGTAAAGGAAGATCTCTTTTATTTATAAAATAATACATAACCGTATAACGTGTACATGTATGATTATTGATTTATATATTTTTTGCACTGGAACATACAAAAAAAGTAAGCTTTTAAATAAAGCAAGCTAGGGTAGCACCCCATCACCATGGTCTCTTCTCCCAAGAGTTTTGCTTCTCATGGTAATACCAAACTCCATCAATTTTAATTTGACGCCAACATTTTGATGTACAAACATTCTCATCCCTCTTGGCATCGTAAATTACAATGGGCCTTGTTATTGTTACAGTGTCCACCCACTGCACGACACAATGAAAAAGAGTTGTATCCCTAATGTTAACACGGAAGGACCATTCAAAAAATTGATGATTTTCAAGATGATGTATGCCAAGATCAGTGTCACTTGATTGACAATGGATATCTAAAGGAAGACCAAATAGTTCATTTTGAACACGCACTGTTGTCTGGGCGAGACTCCAGTCACCACTTTGTTGACCCTGCACAGATACCATCAACATCTTTACTGCAATAATCACCAATATACTCGATGCCTTCATCATGTTTAATTTGTGAGATGATAAACTGAGCTCTATCTTCTATTTTCCACCACCCTGCATAATTTATATAAGAGGCACCCATATGCACAAAAGAGTCTCACATCATGCATATATGTCTTGCATTTAATTGCTATGAAATATATGATTCTGATAATTTATAGCAGAATATCATGCTGTAAAATCTGAAGTAATATGGTAAACAATTGACTTTGGCTTCATCTGAATGTGATGTGGACACACATATCATAATTTTTTTAATTCTATTGAAGATGCAGATATAATTTTCTATCCTAGTTGAGAAATTCTCATAGTTTCTTTTAATGGTAATCAATATGAGAATATTGTTTTTTTGTCCTACTTGATCGTGGTTTATAACATGACCTAATCTCATTTGTTTAGTAAAAAGGCTAAACTTTGCGTTTTCTATCTTAGTGTTACTTTACATTCACAGTTTAATATCTGAATTTATTTATTTGTGTGAAGTCATATTCAGATTTACACTTTCATTTACTATTATATTAGTCCTTTTGGTATTTTATTCTAGTCTTAAAAAATGATTAACTTGTGTATGAGTACTGACTTTTGCATCAAAATTAATTTATTTAAAGGACTAATTAAACTCCTGAGCTTTTGCATTATTCTCGATTGTTGTTGTAAAGAGTAGTTTGTTTGATAGTCGTCGGTTATGAGCAGCAATTAAAGAGTGCTAATTTTTTTATTTTGTTACAAGAGGAAAAGTAACAACAAAACATAAAAACTAGCTAACAGTAAAGAGTGCTTATCTATAAGTATGTAACTAATTAATGGAGTTTAGTTAATTCATTTATCTCTGTAATTTGATGCTCATATTTGTATTATTACAGTAAGTGGAGTGCTATTGTTGGATTAATTGGGCCAAGAGGTTGAACATAGTAATTGGAGCTACAAAGGGCCTGCCATATTTTTTTACTGGATCATATATTCTTAGAGTGACCAATAACATATTGGTCTGAGTGGAAGGGGTTAGGATTCCTTAGTTATGTGCTCATGACTAATATCATGTATTAATAATTTGAAACTTATTTATTATTATAGTGTAGCCTTTTTTTTATTGGAAAATGATGTGGGGCACGAGGTGGGGTCTCGTGCACCATGCACGAGGCATTTTCTGGCGATTTTAAACCGCCAGAAATGTGTAACGCATGCAATTATTAAAGCACCGCATTTTAGTGGCGGTTTTAAACCGCCAGAAATACATTAAATTTGAATTTTTTTCCTGGCACCGCAACTTAGTGGCGGTTTAAAACCGCCACTAATTTCTCCTCGTGCACTCTCGAGCCTAAGACCTTCGTACCACATAGCACTGCTCTTTTTTATTCCCTAACTAGTATAAATCTCCACTCTAAGTGGTCATACCTAACTTTTTTGAAAGAAATCGCCACGACAATGGTGACACCTTATTTTTTGGACTTTCTTTCTTAGTGACGGTGAAAAATCCGTCACAAAATCCTGATATATAATAAGAAAGGAATTAGTGACGTAAGATGGAGAGAGAAGCTTTCCTTTGCAAAGCAACTAGTGACGGAACTATTTGCGATGAAATACTTCCGTCACAAAATCCTAGGGAATAATATTAAAACTTTTAGCAACGGGACTTCTACAGGGGACTTTCCGTCGCAAAATGAACTAGCGATGGAATATATTTTGTGACGGGAAGTTTCTCTCTCCATCATCCATCCCCTTTTATTTTTAAGATTTTGTGACGAACTTGTTTCCGTCACTAAGAAAGAAAGTCCAAAAGAAATAAGGTGTTACCATTGTTTGTAGCGATTTCTTAAAACAAAACAAAAAAGTAGATATCGCCACTTAGAGTGACAATTTATACTACTTAGGTAATTAAAAATAAAGCTACATTATAATGGTAAATAGGTTTCAAAAAGACACTACATTGGTAAACAAAAAAAGTCTCGTAACAGTGAAGGTAAGTCATCCAACTTCTTTTTGCAAGATAATCATGTATTATGTTACCTTCCCTGTATGTAAATATGCCTGATTTCTAACAACCATAAATGTTTATTAAAGTTACAATAAAATCTGAAGCCTGACAAAGATACAAACAACCAGAGGAGGTCTCACCTTGGCTGCTAAGAATTATATTGCCTAATAGGTCGTGTCACATTTTCACTAAATGTACCAGCAAAGCTGCAAGAAGGGGCAGGGGGATGGGATAAAAGAATATCAAAGAGTGATGATCACTTTTAGTTAAAGTAGAACAGAGGTATGGTACACCACACTTAATCGAGAAACAGGAGAACAAAATGCAGAATCTGGGGAAGAGATTTAGGGGAAGGGTGGAGAAATTTTTTGTATCGTGGTTAATGGTGGCTGCAGGATGGTGGTCAGGGAAGCTCTCCAAAAATAGCGGTGGGTTGGGTGGGAGGAGGAGAGGAAGAGGAAGAGGAAGAGGAAGAGGAAGAGGAAGAAGGGGAAATGAGAAAATGATTATGGCCATACACTAACACAAGTTCAGCAAGGTTGATTCTATTTTATTTTTATTTTTCTTTTTTTCTTTATGGTCTGTTTAGCTAAGAGGTTTTTTTATATAGGTAAATGTTAGTTGTTAATTGTTAGTAAATTAGTTCATTCACAAGAGTTTGAACTCCGGCGCGGCCCTTCACCCTGCAAATCCCTTAATTTTCCTTAGGTCACCAAGAAGAGGTGATCGCCGACCATAAACATAAACAAATTTCAAAATACGCTAAAAAAATGAAATACATTCAAAATACACATTCTCGTTCACCATTAAAATATATGAAACATTACAAGTATCATATACTAAGAAATTGGGTTATTCTTAGTTTATTTTATATTTCACTTATAACTTTTAGGCAAGCATTACCATGAGAACCTTTTCTCCCAGATTTGTTTGTACTGATGGAAAAAATAGGCTCCATCTGCCTTAATACTTCGCAAGCACTGTGATGCACACACTCGCTTATCCTTTTTACCCTCAAAAATTAAAATGTCCTTTGCCACGTTGTCCCATTGCAGAGTGCACTCAAATTTAGTAGTGCCCCAAAGGCTAACTTTGAAGGACCAAGAGAAGCTTTCTCCCTTACCTAAAGAATGTTCTCCAATATAATGTCATCATCTGATGACCAACAATGAGCCAAAAGTTTAGAATTCAACTCATTTTTTACCGTCACGGTGGTCCAAGGCGTTCTGCCCCAGCCGTCACCACCTTGTTGAGCCTGCACAGAGACTATGAACATGTTTGTTGCTGCAACAATCACCAATGTAGCAGCAACTGTAACCAAGGCCTTCAACATGTTTGAGAATTAAGAAATTAACCAAGCTCTTCTATATCTCCTATTTTCACCACCCACGTTCCACGAAACCTTAGTGTATTTAATTTATATAAAAGCCACCGCCAAAAAATCTCCATATATCATTCATAAATACTGAATTTAATTTTATGACATCACTTCGTACAAAACTTACTCATATCTTTGGAAGCTTTAGAATTTGCAAAAGGAATAGTTAAAAAGTTTCATCTACCAGACAGTTTAACTCTGATATTTGATTGTTTGTTTTGTTTAATATTTTATTGCAAAATAAGGAAAAGAAAGTGACTTTGACTTACTTTATTGAATATTTACCACGTACATATAATTTGTAATGGTTGAAATTGAAGTAGGACATTTAAATATCAATATTTTAATGTCATTCAAGATGTAGATAATGTTTTTATTCTTATTTTATTTTAATGTCATTCAAGATATAAATAATTTTTTAAATTTTTGAAATAGCTAAAATAATAAACTTTTATTAAACTCAACACAATCAAAGAATAAACTATAAACCATGGAGTTGTGACAAGTGTAACAACATCCATTTGCAAATATTCAATAAATCGTTTCATGTTTGCAAATATACGTACATAAATCCATTTATATGTGCTTTACACCATAAACCACATTGCTTTGCAAAAAAAAAAAAAAAAACGCCGACAATGATCTATTTTTTGGAACAATATTCTTTAAAACATTAAAAAAGAGACACTCACAAATGTGCAAAAAACAAAAAACACAAAACTCTAATTAATAAAAAAAATATAAAATATTTGTTCAAAAAATTTTAAACAAAAATTCAAAATTAAACTCCTCGAGCAAGGCACGGGTCATAATTAAACTAGTAAATTATAAACCATGGAGTTGTGACAAGTGTAACAACATCCGCTTTTAGAACATTATTCCTATCAATTTTCTAGCTTCTAATTTTAAATTTGAAATAAATTCATTCATTCAATTTATTTTAATTTTTGAGTAATTAATTGGTCTATTATTATTTTTTATAATGCTGATACGTATCAATATAAATATTTAAATTTTTACGCCCGACGTTCTTTGAGAGTGAGACTGTAGTGTCTCTACTCTCTTAATGACGCTATCTTCAATACTTTATTCACACACAAACTATGAGAGTAGGGTTCTCTAAGTCAAAATAGTTTTTAAAATTCAAATAGGCAGGCCGTGCAAAACAGAATAGCGGTTAAAGAAAACCTGGGAAGACGAGGGATGATACTAGAAGACCATGGTCTGTGCTCGTTATGTGGGATGGAGAGTGAATCTTCCTCACATCTTTTGTTGTCTTGTGACTTAGTTTGGAAGGCCTAGTCGTCTATTATGGATCGGGAGGGCATGCAATGGTGTTGTCCAGGTTCGGTGCGAGAGCTATTGGAGGAATGGCCCTATCTGTTTCATATTTCAGACCACATTTTATGGGAGCTAATCCCCTTTTCTCTATTGTGGGGTGTGGTTGGGTCGGAATGCGGTCATTTTTCAAAACAAGGATTATGATCCAGTAGAGATATGGGATATGCACATATTGCGCATCGTTTGGAGCAGATTTCTTTCTTCCATCTTTGCTGGTCTCGTTTTCTCTTGATTTGCTCTTGCTGGTTTGCACGCCTCTACTGTTATGTTGACTATATATTGATCTTGTCTTTACTAGTTAGTTTATGTACTAGTTAGATTTCTTCTAGTTCTACTACTCTACTATGTTTTTATTCTACTTATTTGCTATGTATTTTCCGCTGATGTTTAACTCACTTGAGAGTGTGTGTTCTCAAGATCACTTTTATTCTAATAAATTTTCATTTTCCAAAAAAAAAGGTTTAAATTTTATTAAAATTTAAAACAATTGAAATTTTTATTTTAATTGTGATTATTATTTTTAATATAAACTGATATTATTTTTATCATTTTAATTATTAGGAATATAGTTAATATAAAAATTTATTATTTAAATATAATAATTACACAAAACTACAAATTATTTGTAATTAAATTGATATTATTTAAAGAAGAAGAAACTGTGGAGAACTTGTTATTCGAGCAATTATATATTTATAGTTTCAAACGAACAATCTTGTTCGTTAGTAAAGTGTAACAGTGAATTAATGGACGGTGATGATGACAGAAAGGGAAATAGAAATAGGAAGAAAGGAAAAAGAAAAAGAGAAACATAAAAGAAAAGCCTCTGCCGATGTTGATTTAACCAATACTAATGTATAACGTCAATTTGGTTAATTCTATGTTTTATTACTATTTTTTTCTTATGATTCTTTTTGAAAGTAAAATGATTTTATATCATCATTAACAACTTTGAGGCAGGAACAAGAAAATATTTTTTCTCATTATTTGTTTCGCTAAGAAGTGCTTGACGACCATTATTCTAAAAAATTAACATACGATGAGAAAAAGAAATATGATCAAAATACACACAATTCTCCTTCACTACCAAAATATATAAAACACTACAAGTATCATATACTAAGGGAGTGAGTGATTTTTAGTTTATTTTATATTTTACTTCACAAGGCGAAAAATGACTTATAACTTTTAAGCAAGGCATTACCATGGGAACCTTTTCTCCCAAGTTTGTGTGTACTGATGGAAAAAATAGGCTCCATCTGCCTTAATACTTCGCAAGCACTGCGATGCACACACTCGCTTATCCTTTTTACCCTCATAAATTAAAATGTCCTTTGCCACGTTGTCCCATTTCAGAGTGCACTCAAACTTAGTAGTGCCCCAAAGGTTAAGTTTGAAGGACCAAGAAAAGCTTTCTCCCTTACCTAAAGAATGTTCTCCAATATCATCATCCGATGACCAGCAATGGGCCAAAAGTTTAGAATTCAACTCATTTTTAACAGTCACGGTGGTCCTAGGCGTGCTCCCCCAACCATCACCACCTTGTTGAGCCTGCACGGAGACTATGAACATGTTTGTTGCTGCAACAATCACCAATGTTGCAGCAACTGTAACCAAGGCCTTCAACATGTTTGAGAGTTAAGAAATTAACCAAGCTCTTCTATATCTCCTATTTTCACCACCCACGTTCCACGAAACCTTAGTGTAAATTGCAATTTATATAAAAGCCACCGCCAAAAAATCTACCATATATCATTCATAAATACTGAATTTAATTTTATGACATCACTTCGTACAAAACTTACTCATATCTTTGGAAGCTTTAGAATTTGCAAAAGGAATAGTCAAAAAGTTTCATCTACAAGGCAGATTGTTGTTTTGTATAATATTTTATTGTAAAATAAGGTAAAGAAAGTGACTTTGACTTGCTTTATTGAATATTACCACATGCATATAATTTATAATGTTGAAATTCATGTAGGACATTTAAATATCAATATTTTAATGTCATTCAAGATGTAAATATAGTTTTTATTCTTATTTTATTTATTTTATTGTCATTCAAGATATAAATAAATTTTTGAATTTTTGAAATAGCTAAAATAATAAAATTTTATTAAACTCAACACAATTAGAGAATAAACTATAAACCATGGAGTTGTGACTAACAACATTCTTCAATAGCTTTTTTAACATTATTCCTATCAATTTTCTAGCTTCTAATTCTAAATTTTAAATAAATCAATTTATTTATTTTATTTTAATTTTTTTAGTAAATTGGTCTATCATTATTTTTTATAATGCTGATACACATCAATATAAATAGTTAAATTTTTTACGCCACGCGACTACAGGCACTCTTTATATAAATTAATTAGAATATTCTTTGAGGGTGAAACTTTAGTGTCTCTACTACATTTCAATGACGCTATATATCTTCAATACTTTATTCACACACAAACTATGAGAGTAGGGTTCTCCTAAGTCAATTTTTTTTTAAAAAAGTTTAACATTTATTAAAATTCAAATTTAAAACATTTGAAATTTTTATTTTAATTGTGATTACTATTTTTAATATAAACTTATATTATTTTTATCATTTTAATTAATTATTAGGAATATAGTTAATATAAAAAATTATTATTTAAACATAATAATCACACAAAACTACAAATTATTTTTAATTAAATTTATGTTATTTAAAGCGAAAGAAGGAGAAGAAGAAACTGCGGAGAACTTGTTATATTATGCGAGCACCTATATATTTATAAGTTTCTTAAGGACAGTCTTGTTCGTTAGTAAAGTGTAATAGTGAATTAATGGATAGTGATTGGTGATGATGACAAAAAGAGAAATAGAAATAGGAAGAAAGGAAGAAAAAAGAGAAACATAAAAGAAAAGCCTCTGTCAACGGCAATTTAGCCAATACTAGGTAATGTATAACGTCAATTTGATTAATTCTATGTTTTATTACTATCTTTTTTTTCTAATGATTCTTTTTTAAAGTAAAATATTTTCATATCGTCATTGAAAACTTTGAGGCCCAAACAAGAAAATATATTTTCTTATGGTTAATTTGTTTCGCTAAAAAGTGCTTGACGACCATTATTATAACAAAATTACAATACGATGAGAAAAAGAAAAAAAGAAATACGATCAAAATACACACAATTCTCCTTCACTACCAAAATATATAAAACATTACAAGTATTATACACTAAGGGAGTGAGTGATTCTTAGTTTATTTTATATTTCACTTCACAAGGCGGAAAAAAACTTATAGCTTTTAGGCAAGGCATTACCATGCGATTCTTTTCTCCCATGTTTTTGTGTACTGATGGTAAAAATATGTTCCATCTGCTTTAATACTTCGCCAGCATTGCTCTATGCACAATTTTTCATCTGTTCTAGCTTTATAAATTACTATGTTCTGCTGCTTTATGTTCATGTTGGTCCATGTTAGTTCGCATCGAAATTGAGTAGTACGCCAAACGTTAAGTTTGAAGGACCAAGAAAATTTAGCTCCAAGGCCTAGCACATGCGTGCCAAGATCATCTTCCGAAGACCAACAATGGATGGTAAGATAGTCATGAAGATCATTTTGAATCCTCACGGTTGTCCTAGGGCCCCCCAAGTCACCACCACCTTGTTGAGCATGCACATGGACTATGAACATGTTTGTTGTTCCAATAATCACCAATACGATAGCAATTGTAACCAAGGTCTTCAACATGTCTGTGAGTTTAAAAACCAAGCTCTATCTATTATTTTCACCACCTCGTACCCTTCATGAAACCTCAACATAAATTGCAATTTATATGAAAGCCACCACCAAAAAAGTCTCCCAATTTTTTTCCAAGGGAATAGTCAAAAAGTTTCATGTTCTTGGCAGGTCAACTTTTCCTTACTATAAATATAATTACTATTATTTTTAATATTTGACTGTAGAATAAGGTAAAGATTTGACTTAGACTTACTTTAATGAATGATGAAAAATGGAGTCAACATGGAATCTTTAATCTATTCAAAAAAAAAACATGGAATCTTTAATAGTTAAAATTAGATATAATACTTGTGCAACGCCCGAGTTTATTTATAATATTTTTTAATATTATATAAAGTATTATAGTTTAAAAAATATTAAAATAGTATTTAATTATAAAATAAAATATCATAAAAATGATTGAGTTACGATATTTCCAATAAATAGTATTAAATTTCTGTTTGTGTAAATAATTAATAGTACTTAAATTTAATAATTGATATTTAATAATTTCTTATTTATAATGTAGAAATAAAAAGTGATTTGTGTTTGCAGTTGGTTGGGCAAAGGGGTATAAGCCACGGCCATGGAAGGGAATGCTAAAGCTGACGCACTAGCAAAGGAGGGGTTTCATGATAGATCATGTCTGATTGTTTAAGAATTTGCCAGGTTTGTAATTTTTTCTTTCAGAGAAGTTTTTTCTCTGTTTTCATAAATTAAGTGAATCTTTCATATTTTAAAAAAAATTAGCTTTTACATAAATATTAACAATTTAAGTAATTTATTTTTTAAAAAATAAGAAAAATCATTGATTTAATTTAAAATACTTTAAGTTAAGTAATACGTTTTTATCATCAAATATATTTTAATAGCAGCAATTCTTTTATACTTTTTACCACAAAAGTAATTTGTTTAAAGACGTGCTGATTTTCTATCATGCTGATTTAATGACGTGTCGTTCACACGTTAATTCTTGGTGACGTGTCGTTCTCACGTTAATTCTCATAAAAAAATTTCACGTGTCATTCTCAGGTTAATTCTCATAAAAAATACATTTTAAAATTTTAGATTTGATTGGGATTTAGGTTGTTTATTTCTTGATTTTATTTTAATTTATTTTTGATTTATTTTATGAGTATTAATTAATTTTTATGGTATTTTTATTGAATTTTCGGATTTTTAATTAATTCAGGATTTTATGAGTTGTTTATTGTGATTTGCTAGATTTTGATAGTTTTTATCTATATTTATTTAGTACCTTTTTTAAATTTTATATTTGATTAGAATTTAGGTTGTTTATTTCTTGATTTTATCTGTGGGTCTTTTATTTTATTTTTTATTTATTTTGATATTATTAATTAACTTTTAAGGTATTTTATTGAATTTTCGGAATTTTATTTAATTCATGATTTTATGAGTTTTTTTTTATTTGCTAGATTTTGGTATTTTTATCTATATCAATCTTTTTATCTAGGTTGGTACTACGATCTATGATAGAAAAACCGATGTATGAATTCTCATATTTTTGAATTAATTAATATGATATCTATTGAGTTTCTTTTTTTATCAGATATGTCATGTCCTTTTAATTGCCGTGAATGAGGAATAAATTGAATGAAGATGTAAGCTAACATAGAAATAGAAACCGTTTTGTGCTTTATGTTTTTGATATGTTATTTGAATTGTGAACGACACAGTGTAGGTATATATTTCACCTATTTTTTTTGTCAATTAGGTATTTCACTTTTTTTTATTTGAAAGAATTAGGTATTTCACCTTGGTGAGGAAGTAAAATAATATGGATCACAATTTCAAAAATTTCAAAAATAATAATCACCGTAAAAAAGAAAATATGAACCACTGCAAGATGAGATTAAATGTTTACCTTTTATTTTGTACAAGTTTGATTTTAGGATAGAATTAGGAAAATAATCTTTAAAAAATCAGTTAATTTGAAATTCTTTTAAATAATATTTTATTAATTATAGCATCGTATTGAATGTTGTTTTTAATAAAATATATACAAATTGAATAATTCTAAATAGTTAGTGTATATTTTTTTTTAAAAAAAATTGTATATTGGAAAACACAAAAAGTCATTTGAATTAATTTTTTTAATAGGTAACTGGATTTAAATTTAAGGCATTTCTAAAAAAAACACATGTTGACAAAAAATATGAAGAAAAATACATTAATTATCCAAAAGCTCGTAAGTAACAAAAAAAACATCAAGTTGTTCAGCCCGTGAAAAACACACCGCCAGTCCACTAGCACCTTTCATAAGTTCTAAACCCTAAAGTTACATATTCCCTTAAGAGTGTTAATTAATTATTATCGTATTTTTATTGAATTTTCGGATTTTTATTTAATTCAGGATTTTTATGAGTTTTTATTGTGATTTGCTAGATTTTTGTAGTTTTTATCTATCTTTAATTAGTACATTTTTAAATTTTAGATTTGATTAGGATTTAGGTTGTTTATTTCTTGATTTTATCTTGGGTCTTTTATTTTCTTTTTAATTTATTTTGAGAGTATTAATTAATTTTTATGGTGTCTTTATTGAATTTTCGGATTTTGATTTAATTTATGATTTTATAAGTTTTTATTGTGATTTTCTAGATTTTGATAGTTTTTATCTATCTTTAATTAGTACCTTTTTAAATTTTAGATTTGATTAGGATTTAGGTTGTTTATTTCTTGATTTTTTCTTAATTTGTCTTATTTTTATTTAATGTTAATTCCAGGAAAATGGAGTTGATCCGGTGCTGAGGATCCACAGAGCTACCATGGAAACGCAGAGATTTGATGGTTGCTAGGTGAATTTGGTAGAGTTTCTCATTAGCCGCGGACTAGAGCTTATAGGTTACTACCTATAAGGTTTGATGTACATTTATGGAGGGTGAAAGGATATTACTCCATCAAATCAGCCACTATTAATGTGATTGCAACCATTATTAATTTTAAAATCTTATTTTTAACTGTAGAGATTTCTCTATGTATATATAACGTGAGACTTTGTTTGATATAAAAACTATCATTGTAAAATCTTCTTTTTAATTTTAGAGATTTCTTTATGTATATGTAACGTGAGATTTTGTAAAACCCCAAGGATTTCTCTATACAGTTAACTTCTTTATTTCTCTGATAAATGAGAATCCATTTAGTTAGATGATTTGCATCTAAGGCTGCTCTGAAATCTAAAAGCTATTGTTATTTGTATGTTTTAATTTTAAACTACTATAATGATATCTACGTGAGATTTTGTTTTATATAAAAAGTATCATTATACTTTTTTTATACAATCATTATATTCTAAACTAATTAATTGATATTATTTTAATAGAAAAAATTTAATATAATTAACTTTTGTATTGTTTTCAAAAAATTTAGATTGTATATTTATATATGTATATAACTATAATAATTTGATAGTAAGAAAAGTACAAGGAATACAAAATATTAATACATATATACTATAAATTTATGACGTAAGTTTATTAGTGCTAACAAATTAGAGTTACGAGATGTCACGGGGAGGAACATGTTACATGATAAATGAAAATTTGTACGAGTTAAAAAAAAATTCATTTTTCTATAACTTAAGTGTATTTTTAATAATTTAAACAATAATTATATATTTATGTGTTGTTATATATCTAAAACACAAAAATATTACCTTTTATGCAACACGAGTATACATCTTCACAAACAAAATTCAGTTATACCTCACATATGCAAAACTTAAAGCTTTTGACTTATTAACTTCTGTGTTTTTCAAAATTTGTGCTCTTTAAATATCTACATCTTTATTATGATTGTTCTTACATTCTTAGCATTTTAAATATTTTATAATTTAAAATATTAATCGATGTATCAAATATAATAGACAAATTTGCCGTGCAACGTGCGGGTAAAAAAAACACTAGTTTAACATTGATTAAACCAATATTAATGTACAACGTGAGCGAGGTTGATTCTACTAATTTTATCTTTCTAATTATCTCCTTTCTCTCCTTTTCGACAGCCATTGTTCTAAACAAATCAAAACATGAAAAATACGGTCAAAATGTGTGGAATATTCTCTGCCAAATTATATAAAACAGAATCATATATATTAAGGAAGGAAGTGATTCTTAATTTATTTTATATATTTAACTTTACAAGGCGAAAATTAACTTCAAACTTTTG
Source organism: Lotus japonicus (assembly GCF_012489685.1). NCBI lineage: Eukaryota > Viridiplantae > Streptophyta > Magnoliopsida > Fabales > Fabaceae > Lotus > Lotus japonicus. The sequence continues at coordinate 78,938,888 of NC_080044.1, read as the reverse complement.
GGCAAGGCATTACCATGCGTATCTTTTCTCCCATTTCACTTCGTACTCATGGTAAAAATAAAGTCCATCTGATCTAATATGTCGAAGACACTTCTGTGCGCACAGGGGCTTATCATCCCTAGCCCGATAAATCAATACGGCCTTTTCTATGTTGTTCCATTTCAGAGTGCAATTAAACTTAGTAGTCTCCCAAAAGTTAACTTTGAAGGACCAAGAAAAATTTTGTCCGTCGCCTAAGTTATGTTGGCCAACATCATCTTCTGATGACCAACAATGGGCATTAACAAATTGACCAAGATGATTTTCAACCGTCACGGTTGTCGGAGGGGTTAAAATTGTCCCGTCACCACCACCTTGTTGAGTCTGCACGGGAATTATAAACATATTTACTGCTGCAAACATAGCAACTGTAACTAAGGCCTTCAACATGTTTGAGTTAAGAAACCAAGCTCTCCTATCTCCTCTTTTCACAACCCACATTCTATGAAACCTTGCAATTTATATAAAAGTCACGGCCAAAAAAAGTATACCATCATTCTTACCCTGAATTTAATTTTGTGATATCACTTCCTAAAAAACTTACCCATATTTGGCAGCTTTGCAATTTACCAAAGGAATGGTCAAAAAGTTTCATATTGATTGTTGTTTTGTTTAAGTTTAATATTTTCTTGTAAAATAAGGTAAAAGAATGTGACTTTGACTTAATTAAATTAATGAATAATGATGACATATGAAATCTTCAATATTTAAATGCCATTTATATAATATTTTTTATATTCTACTTGAGAGTTGAGACTTGTTTTTTCCAATACATAATTATCTTCCATTCAAATCAATCTAGGTCGATACAGAATGGAAGATTAAACAAAATCTGTTACTAACAGCGACGGATAGAGAGACAAATTTACAGTTTTGCAAACTAAATGTACTTTAAAAATTAGACACGGAAAATTAACCTCGCTAAAAGTCTGTCCTCTCTGGTTTTCATCTTTAGCTAGGAATTTGGCGATGGATTTTTTCCCTCGCTTATTTTTCATCACAAAATCCGCCGCTAACATAGAATGTGAAAGGATTTAGCGAGGGAATCGTTCCGTCACAAACTTGGGGAGGGATTTACCAAGGGCATATTACCGTTGCTAGCGCTTTTGTATTTGTTATCCTGTGTAATTTTGCTGGTCTTTCACTGTTTTTTCTTTGTATTTTCAAAAAAATAATACATCATTGTTATTAATAAAAAGTCATTTTTCCATTTCTCTCTTTATTATCTTAAGGTTTGTTTAGCTAAAAGGCGGGTGACAACCATTAGTCTAAACAAATCAAAATATGAGGAATGTTTATATAAAACATTACAAGTATCATATATACCAAGGGAGCAAGCGGTTCTTGGTTTATTTTATATTAATGATTTCACTTAACTTCAGATGGCGAAAATTGACTAGGGCTTTTTAGGCAATGCATTACCATGCATGGGTATTTTCTCTCCCATGACGAAGTGTACTGATGATAAAAATAGAGTCCATCTGGTTTGATATCTCGAACTCGAAGGCACTGCGTTGCGCACTCATGCTTATCCCTTTTAGCTTGGTAAATTGGTATGGTCTTTTCATTGCCATTCCATCTTAGAGTGCAGGCAAACTTAGTTGTACCCCAAAAATTAACTTTGAAGGTCCAAGAGATTTTTTGTCCATCGGCTAAATTGTGTTCGCCAATATCATCATCCGATGACCAACAATGTACAACAACATAATGACCACTGTAATTTTCAACGCTCACGGTTGTCTTAGGACGCCCCACGTCACCACCACCTTGTTGAGCATGCACTGCATGGACTATGAACATGTTTGCTGCTGCAACAATCACCAATATAGTAGCCAATGTAATTAAGGCCTTCAACATGTTTGTGAGTTAAAAATCAAGATCTGCTATTTCCTATTTTCACCAGCCACTTAATTTCCATGAAAGCAATTTATATAGAAGCGACCGCCAAAAAGTATACCAACATTCTTATCCTGAATTTAATTTTATGATATCACTTCGTACAAAACTTGCCCATCTTTGGCAGCTTTACAATAATTTGCCAAAGAAATGTCAAACAGTTTTCTACATGGCAGTTACTTTGAAATTTTGATTGTTGTTTTGTTTAATAATATTTTATTGTAAAATAAGGTAAAGAAAGTGACTTTGACTTACTTTATTGAATCATGATGACGCACATGAAATCTTCAATATTTTAAAGTCATTTAAGATACTGTTTAATATTCTACTTGAGAGTTGAAAACTTGAAACCTTAGTTCTCCTTGGGAAAAAATAATTTTTTGTGGGGGTAATATATAAGCATTTTCCATTGAACTCAATCTTGATAGAGCCAGAAATCAACATTCTATTATATTAGAGTATTCTTCTTAAAGAATTGATTGGATTGATATTTACTCTATCATGAAGTTATCTCTAATACTATTTGGTTTCTTTATGAGAGTGAGAAATCAACATTAAATTTAATGATAGTGCTTCGTTGGTATAATCTTTTTTAAAATGATGAATTATCAAATTAAGAAAAATTATTTTTAATTTAATTAAAATAAAATGAACATTAATACATTATAAAAGTGATATTCAGTTGTTTTACATCTGTGTAAAAATATTTTACACTAAGAGTGCACAATCATTAAACTCATCAACAACATTACCTATCCTTGACAATACTATAAACCAAAAGCTAAAAGGAAGAAAGTAATTGTAACAAGTGTCAAGACCTCATTCAATAGCTTCTTTCACATTATTCTTTTTAATATCTTTTAATTCAAAATAAATCAAATCATTGATTTTTGGTGAGTTTTTTTTTTATTTTGTCAATTATTTTGAAAGTGTGGAGAACTTGTTATGCGGAGGTTTATTTATAGGGATACGACGAACTTATCTGTTGGTAAAGTCATCGATTATTGTCAAATCATTGTTGGCGACAATACAAAAAGGAAAATAGAAATAGGAAGAAAGAAAGAAAAACAAAGAGAGCAATAAAAGTAAAGCCTTTGTTTATGATTCATTGTTGGGTTTATTTATAATCTATATTAGTGATATACTTGAAATGCATATTTTTTTTCCTCTCTAGGACTTTTTCTATTGGTATTTTTCTAGTGAAATTTTAATGAGGCACACTTTTTAGTAGGACTTTCTTAGAAGGGTGCTATGTTTGTAATTTTTGGACTACATTGCTCTCTCTTCCTCATGAGAGGTTTGTTCTCATGAGTATTCCTTTATCAATAAATCATTTATCTTTCGGAAAAAAAAACCAGTACTAATGTACAACGTCGTCAGCTAGGTTGATTCTGCTTTTATGTTTTTATTACTCTCTCTTTTTAATCTTGAGGTTTGTTTAGCTAAGAGGTGAGTGATAATTATTATTCTAAAAACAATTCAAATATGACAAATACGATCAAAATATGAGGAGTTCTATTTCACTGCCAAAATATATAAACCATTACAAATATCATAAATATATAAACCATTACAAATATCATATAATGAGGGAGTGAGTGATTCTTAGTTCACTTCACAAGACTAAAAATGACTTATAGTTATAACTTTTAGGCAAGACATTACCATCCGTATCTTTTCTCCCAAGACGCTTCGTACTGATGGTAAAAATATAGTCCATCTGGTCTTATATCTCGAAGGCACTGTGATGCACACCGGCTCTTATCCATTTTAGCCAGATAAATTGTTACAAATTTTTCGATGTTGTTCCATTTCAGAGTGCAAACAAACTTAGTAGTACCAAAATAGTTAACTTTGAAGGTCCATGAAAACTTTTGTCCATCGCCTAAGTTATGTTCGCCAATATCATCTTCTGATGACCAGCAATGTGCAGAAACAGAATGACCGCTGTAATTTTCAACGGTCACGGTTGTCTTAGGGCCAGCCAAGTCACCACCACCTTGTCGAGCATGCACAGGGACTGTGAACATGCTTGTTGCTGCAACAATCACCAATATAGTAGCAAATGTAACTAAGGCCTTCAACATGTTGGTGAGTTAAAAAAACCAAGATCTGCTATTTCCTGTTTTAACCACCCACTTTCCATGAAAGCAATTTATATAGAAGCCACCGCCAAAAAAGGGTGCATGCTCTGGTGCCCATAGTTATAAATGAGTGTATGTACAAGAGTGATGTGTACCACTAATATTAAGACATCTAATTTGATTTTACTTTGTTCTAATATATCCTTATTCTTTCATTAATCACGAAATAACCTCAATTTTATTTAGTTAACTCAATAATGACCTCCCTTTTTTTTTTCCAGTCATCAGATTGAAGTGTTCTTCTTCATCTTCATATTTGTTCCTCATGTTTTTTTTTGAACGTGTTCCTCATGTTATTCAAACACTAATTACCAGAGCCCAACGGCCAACACACTCAATCTAACGCAAAAAAGGGTCTTGCCCCTTATGAACAGTACGTGAGGATTTCAAACTTTGTGAAATCCCTAAATGTCTGCCCGGTGTTCTCAGCCATGGATCTCAAAGCTCGGTGGTAGATCTGGGGTTTCAAATTGAGGTACGCGGTGAGCACAAACGGATGAACTCAGGGGTGTGTGAAATCTATCATGGAACTTGCATCGTTCCCCTTTTGCTATCAACTCCACATGCCCTGTTCTTCTTAAGACGAACACAGATCTGTCCTAGAGTCTCTTTTCCGGTGAGACGAACACAGATCTGGCGATAACATCGCAATAGGTGGGTTCAACGAACACAGATATGTTCCTCTTACCCTTCTCTGTCGCCGGATCTTATGTTGTTTTCCCCCAATTTGGGTTAATTAGGGTTTCCAAGCTCCTCATTCATTCAAATTAAGAAAATAGGATTTTAGATTGTTTTACTTCAAAGCTCTTCTCCTTAAATGTGATTCGGATTCCAGATTATACAGACTTGCAGGTGCTTATCAAAAAAATATATAAACTTGCAAGTGTGAAGAGAGGTGAAGAAACTGGTGGGTTGGTCATGGGCTAACTAATAGTAATAATAATTTTCTGGGGTTGCTTTATAATTACAACAAGTTTATAACTTTAATTATTGAACAAAAAATATTTCCAGGTGTAAATATGCTACTGGTACATGTCATTCATGTATCATGCCCATAAAAAAATTCCTGTACCAGAGAAAACCCCCCAAAAAAGTATACCAACATTCTTATCCTGAATTTAATTTTATGATATCACTTCCTACAAAACTTGCCCATCTTTGGCAGCTTTACAATTTAATTTACCAAAGAAATGTCAAAAAGTTTTCTACATGACAGTTACTTTGAAATTTTGATTGTTGTTTTGTTTAATAATATTTTATTGTAAAATAAGGTAAAGAAAGTGACTTTGACTTACTTTATTGAATCATGATGACGTACATGATGAAATCTTCAATATTTTAATGTCATTTAAGATCCTGTTTTATATTCTACTTGAGAGTTGAACCTTAGTTCTCCTTGCGAAAAAATAATTTTAATATATACGTTTTTTCCAGTGAATTCAATCTTGATAGAGCCAGAAATCAACATTCTATTATATTAGAGTATTCTTCTTAAAGAATTGACTGGATTGATATTTACTCTATCATGAAATTATCTCTAATATTCTTGAGTGAGAAATCAATATTAAATTTAATGGTAGTGCTTTGTTAGTGTAATTTTTTTACATAAACGTTCAATGATGGATCACCAAATCACAAAACGTACTTTTAATTCAATTAAAATAAAATGAACGTTAGTACATTTAAAAACGTGATATTCAGTTGTTTGACATCTGTGTAGAAATATTTTAGTATTTTACCCTAGGAGTGATAATCATTAAGCTCATTAACATTACCTATTCTTTACAATATTATAAACCAAAAGCTAAAAGGAAGAAATTGTAATAAGTGATCACCACCTCATTCAATAGCTTCTTTCACATTATTATTTTTTATATTTTTAATTCAAAATAAATCAAATCATTACTTTTGGTGAGTTTTTTTTTTTTTGTCAATTATTTTGAAAGTGTGGAGAACTTGTTACGCGAAGGTTTATTACTTTATTTATAGGGATACGATGACCTTACCGTCGGTAAAGTCATCGATTACTGTGAAATTATTGTTGACGACAATACAAAAAGGAAAATAGAAATAAGAAGAAAGAAAAACAAAGAGAGCAGTGAAAGTAAAGCCTTCGTTTATGATTCATTGTTGGGTTTATAATCTATATTTTATTGATATACTCGAAAGTGCATATTCTTTTTCCTTTCTAGGTTTTTTCCATTGAATTTTTCTAGTGAAATTTTAATGAGGTACACTTTTTAGTAGGGCTTTCTTAGAGGGAGTGCTATGTTTGTAATTTTTGGGCTACACTGCTCTCTCTCTTTCTCATGAGAGGTTTATTCTCATGAGTATTCTTTTATCAACAAATCATTTATCTTTCGGGAAAAAAAAAAAACCCCAGTACTAATGTACAGCGCCAGCTAGGTTGATTCTGCTTTTATGTTTTTATTACTCTCTTTTTAATGTTGATCGGTTTGTTTGGCTAAGAGGTGAGTGATAATTATTATTCTAAAAACAAATCAAATATGACAAATACGATCAAAATATGTGGAGTTCTATTTCACTGCCAAAATATATAAACCATTACAAATATCATATAATGAGGGAGTGAGTGATTCTTAGTTCACTTCACAAGACTAAAAATGACTTATAGTTTTTAGGCAAGGCATTACCATCCGATTCTTTTCTCCCAAGACACATCGTACTGATGGTAAAAATAGAGTCCATCTGGTCTAATATCTCGGAGGCACTGCGTTGCACACAGGCTCTTATCCTTTTTAGCATGATAAATTGTTACAGTTTTTTCCATGTTGTTCCATTTCAGAGTGCAAACAAACTTTGTAGTACCAAAAATGTTAACTTTGAAGGACCACGAAAACTTTTGTCCATCGCCTAAGTTATGTTCGCCAACATCATCTTCCGATGACCAGCAATGTACAGAAACAGAATGACCAATGTAATTTTCAACACTCACTGTTGTCCTAGGGCCCCCCAAGTCACCACCACCTTGTTGAGCATGCACAGAGACTATGAACATGTTTGTTGCTGCAAAAATCGCCAATATAGCAACAACTGTAACTAAGGCCTTCAACATATTTGTTAGTTAAGAAATTAAACCAAGCTATTGTCTCTTATTTTCACCACCGTAACCACGTTGCATGAAACCCCAGTGTAATTTGCAATTTATATAGAAGCCATCTTTGGCAGCTTTAGAAATTAGCAAAGTAATAGTCAAAAAGTAATTGGATTTGACTGTTGTTTTGTTTAATATTTTATTGTAAAGAAAAGTGACTTTGACTTACTTTATTGGATAATGACCACCATGCAGTTAACCACATCCATGAAATCTTTAACGGTTGAATAAGAAATTTATATATATGAGATTAATTTCTATGCACCGACGGTGTAAAAAGTTTTACACCATCATTCAATCACAACCTTCCATTTCCTATTTTTAGATATTCTTAAATTCAAAATTAATTTTAAGCTAACAAAATGGAGGGATATGATTGAATGATGGTGTAAAACTTATTTACACCGTCGGTGCATAGAAATTAATCTATATATATATATATAAATAATTAATATTTTAATGTCATTTAAGATATAAATATTGTCTTTTTAAATTCTTTGAGACATTAGCTCTTCTTGCTAAAAATTTGTTGTTTAAATGATTTATGAGGATTACTTAGCTTACCTCATTTTAATGGATCAATTAGACTATTTATAAATAATTAATAAATAGAATATGAAAGTTTTAACTTATTTATCTTAAAGTTATTGATCCACCTAGAACAATGAGTGATTTAACCGAAACTTTACCTAGAAAAGAATTGTGTAATTAATATACGTATATTCCATTGAAGTCAATCTTAGTTGAGTCAGAAATCAACATTTTATATTAGAGAGTGAGTTATTAGGGGTGCACATGAGTACATTGTTCCAGCAAGTAGCTCCTAGTACCCAAAATCTCCCAAACAAAGAGTCCCGTCCAGGAGAAATTTATTATACACCTCTAAAAATTTGTGCATGGTTGCATATCTGCTTTTTGACCTGCAATAGAAGGTTTAGTAGGTAATTTGTATTTTTTTAAAATAAAAATATTTAATATATCATGATAGAATTAGGGAAATAGTTATTAAATGATAATAGTTAATGTTCATCATCATCTTCAGCCAAATTCCTCTGTTCCTCCTTCTCCACCCCTCCCACCCAGCCACCGTCCATCACCATCACCAGTATGCATGTGTTCTAGATTCAGCAGAAGAAAGAAGATGGAGGCGCAGCGACCACAGCGAAACCGCCGCCCCACCACCGCACGCGGTCATGGAGATGCGCTGGACCACCACGAAATCAGCCAATATTCATGCTAGAAACTCCAACCTCCATTCGACCTCCCAACACAAAATCCACCAGAACCACCAATAATCCACCAGAACCACCATATCTGAGGAGCTCCCAACGCAGTGGAGAGGGGTGCGGGAAGAGGAGAAATCGCGCTGGCGGCGGCTGAAGAAGCGTTTTCGAGAAGCCGATACAGAGAGAGAAAGAGAGTTGGAAACGAGGTCGTTTGATTCCGATAAACCCAGTCCAACAATCTTCACCTCCACATAACCCCAGATGCAGATCCAGATCCAGAAAGCTGTAAACTTTAGGGTTGCGATTTGGGTTTCTAGTAGTCCAAGGGAGGAAAGGATGGGAAGGGAAGTTCAGATCTTTCTCCTTCTGATTTCCATTCCATGGCGTGAGAGAAAGAAGAAATTGATGCTGGCCGGAGGTTTTAAAAAGAAGAAATCCTATAATCTAGTAGTTGTTTCTTCTCTTTACATAAATTAGGGTTTCTTTTTTCTTCTTTCTTCTGGGTTGGATTGATGCTGGCCGGAGGTTTGCAGAGAGTTGCAAAGGTTAAGAACATTTTGGTGATGGTGGAGTTTTTTCCAAACCCAGAAGAAAGATCCAAGCTTTTCTCAACCCCTGAAACAAAATATCCAAAGTTTTTATGTTTGCAGTAGATGAAGAAGAGAGGAAAGAGATTATTGGTTGGAGGTGGAGGAAATTTTTTATGTCATGGAGGTTTCAGAGAGATGGTGGCTGGGTCAAAATTTCAGAATTTTTTAAGAAAAAAATAATGAAAGATGAAAAGATTAAGGATTAATTTTATGATTAAAATATTTTTTCAGTTTTTATTTTTTATTTTTTAAAAATACTTAAAAACACAAAAAACCTGATGTACCATGTCAAAAGCCAAATATGTAACTCTACACAACTTTTTACATGACCATAATAAATTTTTCCCGGTCCAAGTCCTAAATCCCCAGTCCCACAACCCATTTGAAAACTGGCCCACCTCACTAACTTTTGCATTTTTATTAGTGGCAAGAGCAGATACTCTAGGAAATTTGGCAAATAAAGGGGTCAGCTCCACCCACGGGTCCTGCCATAATCAGATGAAATATCCTTGACCAACAGAGCATAGACAACTTTCGTTGAATCAGATAAAATATAGAATCAGCCATTGTAGTTCAGGAGTTATCAAGTCATTAGAATTTGTGATTGTGAGTTCTTGGTCGTGTCATGTAAGTAATTACCATGTAGATATTTGGTGTGCAAGGTTGGCTTTAATCACTTATCATTTGGGTTTTACAAAAAGAAACATTCGTTGAACGCTTTTGCAATAACAGTGTCCCCCAAAGGGTAGCTCGTTTGGTGAGCTAAGGTCACTTGGTGAGTTAAGGGAATGAAGGAATTGTAGGGTGAAGGGTCAGAGTTCAAATTTTGACGAATGAACTAATTTACTAACAATTAACAACTAACATTAGCTTATTAAAAAAAAACCACCTTGAATACGTCACGAAGGAGAGCGGAACAATGGTTAATATTCTGATCATTCCATTCATAGCTAGCCATGTTACCCTTCTCCAAAAAGCCTTCTTTTCTTCCAACTCAGAAATCCATTACCTAGGCCTCCTACTTGGGAACTTTTACAAATCTGTTCCTATGCAATCCATGAAACCCGGTGACCTCCATCCACCCGACTCCACAAGAAAGCCCTTATTAACTTCCCCATTTCCCCTATAACATCGACTGGGGCAAGGAACAGCGACATAATATTATTTGAAAGAAGTACTCTTAAATTTATTGATTCATTGGAAAAAAACTCAAATAATTAAATTAAATTAAATTAAATAATGATAAATAATTATTACTTTTGTCTTCATATCATGCCTATCTAACCTACTTTTACTTTTGAAGACATTGTAAAAAATGTATTATGATAAAAAAAAATTATATCTTCATGTTTCATTTGATTTGATGAAAATATTATAAGTTTTATAGATTTTAAATATTTTGTATACAGTTGTTGGTTAAAAATTAAATATTGTTGCAATGAATCTTATCTTTTATCTTATACTATATATTATTTTTTAAACTAAAAAATAGTATCTCCTATAGGTGTCACCCCCTCATGATTTACGTTTCTTGACTTTTTCTCTCTCTCACACTATTCTTAATTAGTAGGTAGATGATATCATATTTCACTAGTGTTTTTTTACCCGTGCGTTGCACGGGAAATATGTTTGTCGTATTTGATACGTCAGTCAATATGTTGTTTTTTAAAATATATTAAACAACAAATGAAATATAAGAATCTGAAATGCGTAGCAAATTCAACAAAAGGACTTGTCTTCTAAGGCTGATCCAGATCAACAGGAACTGGTTTGACATTCGTTGTGAACATGAAGACAATAGAACAAATCATAGATATAAGGAATTACCAATTTATTAAATAACAGATGAAATAGAAGAGTCTCAGCTGCTAAGCAAAGTGGTCAAAAAGTCTTAAATTGAAACCCTTGTTTACGAAATATCAAATACTGCAAAACATATAAGGGGATGATTTAATAGTGGTTAATAATCAGTAGTTGAGTTAATCTGCAGTGAACGCGATTATGCGCGTTAGTTTCCACTCATATGTTGTCAAAAATTTCTTGGTAGACAACAGATGAAATAGAAGAGTCTGAAATGCTGAGCAAAGTGGACCAAAATACTTCTCTATTAAGCCTGATTTACCCGTAAGTAACCAAAATGCACAAATCATAGATATAAAGAATTACCAACATGTTAAACAGCAGGTGAAATAGAAGAGTCTGAAATGCTAAGCAAAGTGATCTAAAAGTCTTAAATTGAAACCCTTGTTTGAAATTCGTGCGATTGTTTAACTAATAAAAAGATTGGTTAACGAAATCTCAAATACTGCAAAACATATAAGGGGATGGTTTAATGTTGGCTAATAAACAATAGCTGAATTAATCTACAGTGAGCGCGATTATGCGTGTTCGTTTCAACTCCTATGTTCTAAAAAACTTCTTGGTAGACAACATTGCGCGTGGAGTTTGAAGCTACCCCTTGCTCATCCACAATGAGCACCTTCAGTCCTTTTATATAGATTTGACCCTTGATAGAGTGACATACAGCTGTCCATGAGTGAACACATGCCTCAAAAGGTACAAACCCACATGTGAAAGGGACTGACCCTGACTCTTGTTTATAGTCATTGCGAACCATAAAGTCACAGGGAATTGCCTTGGAGATAATTTGAAGGGAAGACCAGAGTCAGAAGGTGTTAAGGTTATCCTTGGAATGTACTCTGTTTTGCCCAACTTGATTCCTGACAAAACAGTTGCAACAATTATATATTGAGTAAGATGAGTACCTCTCAATCGGGTTTCATTGCACAAACCAACTGCTTGGTCTATGTTTCGAAGAAGCATAATCAGAATTCCAACTTTCAATGTTAGTCTGTGGTTTGGAATTCCTGAGCACTGAACGTCGTTTAAAAACTCAGAGGTGAACCATTCTATGTCGACTTCAGAATCTTCATCTGATCTACATGGGGCTCGAGACCAGGAAGCTTTGACAGCATGTAGGTTTTGACTTGCTCGACACTCTTGAGGGTCGGGGCGAGAATCGCTCTTTCTTGGAAGTATGAATCATGTTCCAAGTTCGCCACTAAGTTCGGATAAGCAAAATTAACCAATTCAAGAAGAGGATCAGAACCTTGTCCAATCAATAAATCTGACAGAATCTCAATTGTGGTTTCAGCCTCGTCGATGGTTTTAACTGTTCTGTCGCCCTTAAGAATCCACTCTGCAAACTCTCTTATATCTGCAGCAGACGCAAATCAAATATATGAAGGAGTTTTCTTATAGATGAAGGAGTTTTCTTATCCCTCAACAAACCCAGAAATCTCAATAACAGGAAACTCAAGTGAGAAACATAGAGTACATAAATCAAATAAAAATTTAAATTTCACATAAAATTAAATAAAATAGGTTCACATAAAGGAGACTCACGTGATTAATACAATATCTCCAGTTTCAAAAGTCGAACCTCTTCAAAAATCCATCAATACTACTCGTCATGGGTACGATTTAGCTTAGTTGTAGAATCAGACATTCAAATAGTATAAGTTTTATTAGGGCTTGAAATATTGATCAAATGAAAGTTTCAATACATAAATTATTGACTCAACATTTAATAGAAACATAAAATTAACACACAAAAAAGGAACCATAATTTGTGCTATCACGTTCAAATAGTATAACCATAATTCATCATAGAAGCATGGAGAACCTTGGGCGACTTGAGACCTACAAAAGAGAAAACAAAAGAGCATATAAGAATCAGATTTGGAGAATAAAATAGACTTGGATGGATGAAAATCATTCTAACAAATATATCGAAAGCGGATGAGGAAAATAATCTAATTACTCAACAACATTTATGTCAAACACTTACACAATTATCAACTTATACAATTATCAGCACCACATGAAGCAAGTTGCATACTCGAGCGATCTTCCTCATTTTTCCTCCATGCCAACCGGTTCACAGCAGATGCATATAGGGGAGGAGATGGCTGATGTAGTATTAGTAAGGAGTAATCTAGGTAAATCTTAGATAATTAAGACAAATATTTTAAAATTTTATGAAAAAGTTTCTCAAATTTAAAATTACCTTTGAAAAATCGGTTTCAATATTTGTTATGGAAATAAATTTTAGGTGAAGAAAAAGTTTATTTTTAGTGTATTAATAAAATTTTATGTTATTTTTTATTGAATTTTCGGATTTTTATTTAATTAAGGATTTTATGAGTTTTTATTAGTTAATTTTTATTAAATTTTTAGTTTTTTTATTTAATCTAGGTAAATCTTAGATAGTTATGGCAAATCTTTTAAAATTTTATGAAAATTTTCTTAGATTTAAAATTACCTTTAAAAAATCGGTTTCAAGATTTGTTATGGAAATAATTTTAGGTGAAGAAAAAGTTTATTTTTAGAGTATTAATTAAATTTTATGATATTTTTATTAAATTTTCGAATTTTTATTTAATTCAGAATTTATCCTCTTTTCTGGAAGATTTGAGACAGATCAAATTTCCTAGAATCAATCTCATGATTATTTCCTCAATTTCCTTTTTTTTTATCTAATCTTCTGATTTTTTTTAATATTCGGATTTTATTAATTGTTGAATTTCGAAACTGTTTTTTATACGCTTTTGATTTTCTATAAAGAGGCTAAAATAATAATAATAATAATAATAATAATAATAATAAGTTAATAAATATAATCATAATAATTATCATTATCATATTAATAATAATGTCAGATTCCAAAAAAAATGTCTTGTTGTAAAAAAAAAATTAGGTGTTCACATTCATTAGTTAATTATATGCTCTAATTCAATCTAATATAATAATTTAACAAATCTAATTTAACAATATGACGTTTTATTTGGTTTCAAAAAAATTTGACGTTTTATTTGGAAGCTCCTTTTCAATTTTATATTTATATAATTATTAATGTTTCCCACCAATCTGTATCAATTTTTTTCTTGTTTATTTTATTATAAACATACAATTATAAGGTTATTATAACCCAACGTGATTTTCATATTTCCTGAAATTAACATTAAATAAATAATAAGATAAATTAAGATAAAATCAAAAATTAAACAACCTAAATCCTAATCAAATCTAAAATTTAAAAAGGTAATAAATAAAGATAGATAAAAACTACAAAAAACTAGCAAATCACAATAAAAGCTCATAACATCCTGAATTAATTAAAAATCCTAAAATTCAATAAAAAAACCATAAAAATTAATTAATACTTTAAAAATAAATAATAAGATAAATTAAGATAAAATCATGAAATAAACAACATAAATCCTAATCAAATCTAAAATTTAAAAAGGTACTAAATAAATATAGATAAAAACTATCAAAATCTAACAAATCACAATAAAAGCTCATAAAATCCTGAATTAATTAAAAATCCGAAAATTAAATAAAAACTAATTAATACTCTAAAAATAAATTAAGATAAAATCAAGAAATAAACAACCTAAATCCTAATCAAATCTAAAATTTAAAAATATATTTTTTGATGAGAATTAACCTGAGAATGACACGTGAATTTTTTTTATGAGAATTAACGTGAGAATGACACGTCACTGAGAATTAACGTGAGAATGACACGTCACTAAACCAGTCTGATAGGAGTTCTTCTTTTCTAATATATATATATATATATATATATATATATATATATTGATTGATATTGATATTAATTTTCTGATTTTTTTTGTAATTTCAAAAATTAATTTTTACCTCATAATTATTTCTGATTTTTCATATATAATTTACACTCATAATCAATAATGAAATTCAAAATTACTTTCTTAAATCATGGTATAAATTGATACAACAATTAAATAGTAGTTGATTGAAAGTGATTATTTCATTGTGGTTGGTTGGGTTCGTAATTGTGGTGGCCTTTCTTGGCCCTTGCTGTTTGGAATTGTTGCTTGGCAGATTTGGAAAGATAGGTGTGACCTGGTCTTTAACAACCATATCACTGTGCCAAGCAACTTGATCATTATAGCCACCAGTTTTGCAGCGGAAGTCACCCGATCCCTCTCTAAACCTCTGGAAGTGAACCAGCTCCACTGCAGGGAAATTCAGATTGGGTGGACCAAACCAGAACATGGAACTTGGAAGCTGAATACTGATGGATCAGTTCACCCCAATCATGGCAAGGCAGCGTGTGGAGGTCTCATTAGGGATTGGAATGGAACTGTTCTACAAGGCTTTAGTACCACCTTAGCCTTCTGTAACCCTCTTCGTGCGGAGCTCACTGGAATTCTTAAAGGATTGCAGATGGCCTACGCCCTCAATGCTAATCGCCTCCTGGTGGAAACAGATTCTAGTGATGCCTTCAAACTCATCACTCAATGCTGCTCCATGGACCACCCTTGTAGAGACCTTGTTAGGGAGATTGTTCATCTTGCTGATAGGAATTGGGAAGTCTGGTTTAGAGATACTTACAGAGAAGCAAACAAGAGTGCCAACTTTCTAGCCTCTTATGGTCATAAGGTTCAAGACCTTACTTTCAATGGGGACAACATACCTACTGGTCTCCTTGCTTTTGTTACTAATGATGTAATGGGAGTTTTAACTCCTAGACTAGTGTAGTTTCTTGTGTTTGTTCTGGGCTTTGCCCTCCAAATTATCAAAAAAAAAAAAAAAAACAAATCATGGAATCGCACAATCATCTAACTTGTATCAATTTCATTTCCTAAAAGGTATTTAATTGTACTGGTAATTGATTTGCAAATGTTTTGGCAAAACATGCATTCTAGAAAAAATGACCTTTGGGATAAGCCTAAACTTTGTAAATTCCCTATTGTAATGGTGAGACTGAGACTCCATGTCTATTTTTAATAGTATGAATGAAATTTCATTTATTCACAAAAGGATAGTAACAACTAAGGACAAAAGTGAGAAACAAACACATATTCGAGAGAACATGATATATATTTATTCTGAAGCAAAGGGAGATCTCTTTTATTTATAAAATATTACATAACCATAAAACATGTACATGTATAATTATTGATTATTTATATAATTTTTGCACTTGACCATACGAAAAATGTAAGTTTTAAACAAAGCGAGCTAGGGTAGCACCCCATAGATCACCATGGTATCCTCCCCCAAGAGTTTTTGCGTTGATTGTAAAAATCAACTCCTTCAGCTTTAATATTACGCCAGCATTGTGATGTACAAGTATCCTGATCTCTCTTGGCATCGTAAATTACAACATGCTTTGTTATCATTACATTGTTGACATACCATTGCACATCACAATGAAAAAGTGTAGTATCTCTGATGTTAACATGGAAGGAAAATTCAAAAGATACATGATATTGAAGATGATGAAAGTCAAGATCAGTGTCTCCTTATAGACAATGAATATCTAAAGGATGACCACCGAATATTTCATTTTGAACACGCACTGTTGTCTCGAGGGACTCCAGTCAACACCTTGTTGACCTTGCACAAATACCATCAACATCTTTGCTGCAATAATCACCAATATACCCAATGCCTTCATCATGTTTAATTTGTGTTGTGTGATGATAAACTCAGCTCTACCTTGCATAATTTATATAAGAGCCACCCATGTGCACAAAGAGTATCCAATCATGACATTTAATTGCTAGTATATGATTCTCATAATTTATTGCAAAATATCTGTTTAGTAAATAGAAAATTGTGGCCTTTAAAAACTTTGAAAATTGTGGATAAAATAGAAAATGACGACACGTGGCGGCAACTGGAGCCACCAATTCATATGCAGCAGAAAACTCTGTTTGATGAAGAAGAAGCTCTGTTTCATCTTCTCCAAACACACCACTCATACTCATGAACACTACCACATGCTGTAGAGCTTCTTCAACCACCAACCTTGGACTTGGACCCCACCACCTTGTTCCTCTGCGACTGCACTCCATTTCCAAACCACCATTTCTGTCTCTCACCCTCTTCTTCCCCTTCCACCATCACAAGACCACTCCTCTCTCCTCAACTCAGTTCAAACCCAGAACCCATTTTGGCAAAGAAGGGAACTTCACTGCACCACAAGAAGAAGAAGAAGAAGAAGGTGACCGCGAAGTCCACTGTGAGCTCCACGTGGTTTCTTGGAGGGAACGGACAGTCAAAGCAGAGATTTCCATCAATGCTGACATTCATTCCGTTTGGAAAGCTCTCACTGATTACGAGCACCTCGCTGATTTTATTCCAAATCTTGTGTGGAGGTAATGAAAGTTTTGATTTGGAAGCTATTTGTTTGTTTGTTTATGAGTGTTGTTTTGTTGTTAGTGGACGAATTCCTTGCCCACATCCGGGGCGGATATGGTTAGAGCAAAGAGGGTTTCAAAGGGCTATGTATTGGCATATAGAAGCTCGTGTTGTGTTGGATCTTCAAGAGATACTCAATTCTGTAAGCATTCTTAAACATTCCATGTTATTTTTCAATAGATTCTGTTTGTAACTGGGAAATGTACACCTAGGATTAGGAAGAATGGATTCATGGAACACTTATGCAATATACAACAAGTTTTAGTAATTATAGGGGAAGATGAAGATAGTTGCAGTATAACATATAAAATCAACATAAAGTTAAGAAGTTGTGATGCTTCTCATCTGTATAAATATAAATAAACTAGAAGTTAAATAAAGAAACTTGATGTGAGTTGGAACTTAATACTATTTAATTCTCTTATTGCTTCAGGTGTGGGATCGGGAACTTCGCTTTTCCATGGTAGATGGAGACTTTAAGAAGTTTGAGGGCAAATGGTCTGTAAAATCAGGAACAAGGTAGGATCTATACCTATGAGAGCCCTTGCTTACTACTATTTACTAAGTAACCTTGCATAGTGTAAAGAAACTATATTTTGATTTACTTGTGAACTCACTGAACAGTGTTACTCAAGGTTGCCTCATTCAAAACCAGCATGCTTATATGTATTACTCCATGCTAATTTAAAGTCAGAACCCTCTAAGTTCTGATGACTGAAGAGGTTCCAACTTTGACCTTTGTCTAGACATATTTATGTTATATATACCATAAGTTTGAATCTGTGGGACTCCCTTTTAGATTCAAGGAAGTTCATATATGACTCTGTTGAATAGTACCATATCAATGTGTTTTGAACTTGAATTTTTGAATTTGTTATTCTTTTGTATGGGCCAAAATGCGATTATATGAGAGGGAGTGAAAGAAACACTTAACTTAAAGCAAGTAATGATATCCATACTATATATTAATGAATTATGAACCAGATATGACAATGAAGCTTAGCTATCCCTTTTGTTTACTGTTTTCATTTTCCATTGCCACAGAACTTTTTGGATCTTCCAATTCTTTTTCTTGCAGGTCATCATCAACAATTTTATCTTATGAAGTTAATGTGATACCAAGATTCAATTTCCCAGCTATTTTCTTGGAAAGGATAATCAGATCTGATCTTCCTGTTAACCTCAGAGCCTTGGCATATAGAGTTGAAAGGAATATTACGGGGAATCAGAGACTTCCCCTGCAAGAAAATAACTTGCATAAAAATTCTATGGCTAATGCGCCACCTGTCGAAAAGATAAATGGTACTTTGTGTGAAAGTGATAAATTGCTACCTGGAGAGAACAAAGAAGGTTTGGCCAGCTCGATTTCTGGTTCCTTGCCCACAAGTTCCAGTGAGGTCAACAGCAATTGGGGTGTATTTGGAAAAGTTTGTAGACTTGACAGGCCTTGTGTGGTGGATGAAGTTCATCTCCGCAGATTTGATGGACTTTTGGTAACCTATCCTTTCTAAATTGTTAGGAGCTGGCTTTAATTCTGAGAATGAGCCATATTTGTTGTCAAAGTTACAAATAAAATTATATTCATGTGAAGGAAAATGGAGGTGTACATCGCTGTGTTGTTGCAAGCATAACAGTTAAAGCTCCTGTTCGTGATGTTTGGAATATTCTGTCTTCCTATGAGACTCTTCCTGAGTAAGTTATTTATCGTTCTTCTTTACACTAAGGAAAACAATGATGTGAAAGATTTCTAGATCTTATGTTCCAATTTTTTTTACTTGTTGCAGGATAGTTCCAAATTTAGCTATCAGTAAGGTTTTATCAAGAGATAATAATAAAGTCCGCATTCTTCAGGTAAGATTGCATGTTGAGCAGAGTCTACAGTGAGAGAAACATAGCTGTTAATATTTTTCCAGCCACTGTGTTATGCTTACCAACCATTGTTTTACCATCGCCATCCACCGTAAGCAAACTACCGAACCATTTACATGGCACAAATGCTAATATAAGAATGAATTTGCGATACAGTGTTATCCATAAATTATGTTATTGATGTAATTTCCTGGATGTATCAATGTGTAGGAAGGGTGTAAGGGCCTGCTTTACATGGTGCTTCATGCTCGGGTTGTGTTAGACTTGTGGGAGCACCTTGAACAAGAGATCAGTTTTGAACAGGTTGAAGGGGACTTTGACTCATTCCAGGGAAAATGGATTTTTGAACAACTAGGAAATCATCATACACTGCTGAAGTATTCTGTTGAGTCAAAAATGCGCAAAGATACTTTCCTTTCTGAAGCTATCATGGAAGAGGTGTCTCTACTTGTCTGATTTGGTTGATTATCAATTACATTGCTTTTAGTATTTAGCTTGATTATTTCCAAGAATTCAACACCCTACTTTTCATTGTTGTCCACCTAAGACAGCCTTTGCATAAAAACTGGAAAGGAGCTCTGTTATCTAACTCAATGCGCTTGGCCTATATCCATGTCTCTTTTTACATAAGAAAACTGTAAAAATCTGTTTACCTTTGTTTGTTTAGATACAGTCTTTTGAAGGTAAATTGATCCACTTAAATGCCGCTCCAAACAATACACACCCACACATATACACACACGCATACACATTGAGTATTTGAATGCCTGAAATATTGCCAGTTCTTCTACCTCAGGTCATTTATGAAGATCTCCCATCAAACTTGTGTGCAATAAGAGACTATGTTGAGAACAGGAAAGCGTCAAATTTTTCGGAAGTTTGTGAGCAGAATACAAAGTCAGAGCAACAAATTAATTCATCTGGCTCTGGAGATGAAGACAGCTGTGGTTCAGCTGACAACCTTTCAGATTGCGGTGGTCAAAGCAGCTCCTGTCAACAAAGGCCAAGAGTTCCAGGCTTACAGAGGGATATTGAAGTCCTAAAATCCGAACTCACGAAATTCATTGCTGAACATGGACAGGAAGGATTTATGCCAATGAGGAAGCAACTTCGTTTGCACAGTCGAGTGGATATTGAAAAGGCTATAACCCGCATGGGTGGATTCAGGAAGATCGCAACAATAATGGACCTCTCTCTGGCTTACAAACACCGCAAACCCAAAGGTTACTGGGACAATCTTGAAAATATGCAAGATGAGGTAGGCTGCAAAGTTCCATTCTTGATACCAGAATGATAAATGTTATGCATCTAGGAAAGATTATTTCATGACAAAGCCATTACGTTGTTTATAGTTTCAACAGAATATAATTCATTTCTTTATGCAGATAAGTAGATTTCAAAGAAGCTGGGGAATGGACCCTTCTTTTATGCCCAGTAGAAAGTCATTAGAGCGCGCAGGTAGGCTTTGATTTATTGCTTCACAACAAAATTTTAACTTCACTCTCTCTCAAGTCACTAATACAAATCCTTGTACAATTGACTCTAGCTCAATCATAATTGATTCTTGCTTTAGAATCAATTATGGGAAGAAGCTTCTGTGGGTTGCTTCTGGGTATCTCTAGGTTGATTCAAACATGCTATAAGAAAGATGGCGGAACCTGTAAATATTACACATCTAGGGCTTCTTCCCACTTCATTTTGAACTTAGGAGTGTGTGAATTTTCCCGCAGGGCGCTTCGATATAGCACGGGCACTGGAAAAGTGGGGTGGACTTCATGAGGTTTCTCGCCTTCTGTCCCTCAAAGTGAGGAGGAAACGAAGCAGACAACACAACCTTGTCAAGGACAAGAAAATTGATCCTATAGCAGAACCTGATGTAGATAGTGAGATCAAGGAACCATCTAGACCTTGTATTTCTCAAGATACACACAAGTGGCATACAAAACTGAAACAGTTGGACATAAATTGGATAGAGTAAAAACAGCATTGATGTACCGTATTGGTTTTATGTATATCCATGCATTGATAGTAACATAACTCCCAGCACTCAGATTTGCCCTGTTTTCCTGGTTTATGTATGATTGAGAATGTGTATGAGTGTCCAGCTAAGTAGTTAACTAATTAAAAATTTGCATCTTTGATCATGTAAGCACACAATAGACTAAAGAACTATAGATACAATATCATCATAATCAAAAGTAGAATACATTAATTGACATTCAGCGCCGTAAACACTTATCCTATACTTTCAAATTAAACAACAAGCTATGCAGCACCGTATATATCTTCCTTCTTGTCCACCTTGGCTTCAATTTAGAATTAGAACACCACAGAGGAAGAAGCACTCTCGTACTTAACCATATGATCTAGGGACATGTGACTTGGTTCCTCGCGGAAAGAAGGTAGCAGAGAGGTTAGTTTGATGTCGTAGATTCTGGAATCAGAGATGCCATCCCAAGAGTGAGAGGGCAAGGTGTGAGCATAGCCAAGGTGGTTGCCGCACCCACGGCAGAGGAGCTTGGTTCTCCTGCGCTGGAACAGACCCCATTGGCGGCGCTTGGAGCTGAAAAAGGGTATCCACGACCAGGGAAGTTGTTGGACCTGAGTGAACCTGCTCTCATCCAAAGAGAAGAAGGAGATGAGACCTTTCTTTATGGACTTTCCATATCCGGAATCAATGAGGGAGGTGTTGCGGTTGCTGGAATTCAAGTTTAGCTCATAACCACACGAGCCACAGCTGCAAGAGGAATAGATGGTAGTTTAGTTTGCATTTGAAAGCTCAAAAATTCAAAATCGAACAGTGAAGTGGACTGTGAACACACACACTCATGATACATAGTAAGTAGTACATGTAGAGGGAGAGTGAGAGAGATAGAGGACCTGTAATTTACATCTCTGATAAAGGAAGAGAGGTGAAGTTGTTGACATTGGGATGATCCCTCAAGCATGTCACTATAGGGGATCATCCTTCACTCCTTTGTATGTGCTAGGACTTGAGGTAGACAGAGAAAGAGAGTTTATAGTGAAGAAGAGCTTCAGAGACACATGGCCGGTGGCCCCATTTATCAGCTCATAACGGTAACAATAGAAAGCAACAAATTATAATCATTTTAATATGCATTGGACCGTCAAAAAAAAATGCATTGGAGTATTGGACTACTTTGGAGTTTGGAGGTGTCCACATTAGCCCAATGTTACAAGTTTCTATTACCATATTTCTCTTTCACCTCCAAGAATATATTTTGTCCCTTATATTTGGACAGTAGATTTTTTTTATTTTTTAGTTTCCCCACGGTTTTTTCAGTTGCAAATATTTCTTTTGAAAATATCATCCAATTTTGTTAAGAGTTGCGATGACACTAGAGAAGTCTGCAAGACAACCATCATCATCCTGTTCGAATCGCAGGAAAAATGTTAGTGGGAAACAAAATAGAGAAGATTGAGCAAGAGTTCATTTACCCCTTGGTAGCTTCAAGTTACATATCTATATCTACGGGTGTTTATATATTTAACAATAATATAATCAATTTATTGTAAATAATTCTAAAAATTAAGTTAAATGTACTTAGTTTCCGTGCTTATATGATTAAAATAACAAAAAAAAAATTGTTGCTAAAAATCTTTAGAAAAGAACACACCCTAACCCAACAGAACTCATTTTTAGCATTCAAGAAATCTCCGTAGATCATAATGCAAATAGCAACAAGAATTAAGCAACAGAATGTTGGATGAATAGTGTCACATTGATAGGGTAAAAATGAATTCAACCCAGGAAGAAAATCCTCCTCCCGTAGTCTGCAAACAGACCGTGCAACGTGCATACATGAAGGTAAATCAGGAAATGTGGGAGCAAAATTGCCTGAGCTGAAGCAAAAAATGCAGAACCTCGTAATATTTCTGAATATAGTATGCCAAGACATTACCTATACATATTCTCACCTAGAAGGAGAAGGGATCACTGATTACAATTACATCTGATGTAAAAAAATATAAGTAGTCATCTTAACTAATCACCTTCGCTTGTAGGGTCAAGATGAGAGAACCTTCCCATCATTCACCTATTTCAGCATCCATATTTCCTTCGTTGCAATAAATTAGCATTTGAAGGGCAATAGAGCTCTGGAACTCATACAGAGAAATTATTGCCTCTTTTTCCAAACTGCCAACACATTACTGTTTGGAGCGCTTTAAGTAGACTAATATACCGATGCTTGTTATAACAATAGCACTTGCAAAAATACCAGAGCGGAGAGACACAACACTAGTTTTCTGTCTATTGGCCGTAGCAGATTGCAGTGGTGTTGGTGTTGGCTTGGTTGAATTGCCAAACTCCAAATACAACTTTAAAGACTGAAATACAAAGATGTTTGTTTATATTAGAGTATATGAACCAAATAAAATAAGTAATCCCATAGAAGTCATTGGTAAAAGCAGATTCCTTCACCTTCACCCCTGCAGATCTAGTATAGTTGACAGCTGTAACAAGATCATTATCAGTTGCAAGAACAATTTTATCACCTTCATCATCCTCGTACTATAAAGGTGGGAAAAGTCAGTATGATTATAAAAACATAGTACTCTAAAAAAAAGGATAACTTGAACCAGCACAAAACCTACCAAAATAATAGGGCGTTCTCCGTTTTCTAAATTAACTCTCTGCATGACATTAGATACTAGCTCGTCTAGATTTTCAGTACCTACAAAAACAGTAACATTAACATATGTAAGTTCATATAAGAACCAAAGGGGGGTAGGGAAGAAGGTAATAACTACATAACCCAGGTTCAGATATGAATGCACATGATGATTGTGGCCAGCATACCAAACGACAAAAGGATATTTAGACTAAGTCCTCGCAATGCTTTCCCCAAGATAGTCACTTATGACTTACCACAGTTGAACCGGTGCACGCGACCATTGGGATCCTCAAATTTGAAGGCAAATGAATTTCCAAAACTGGCAGACCTTGTTGTATCTGCCCCATCTGATGTCATCAGCCCAGAAACTTCACTGCAATAAAACATTGTAGAGGCTGATTAACAAATCAGAACAAGGCAAAATTATGTTTAAACATCTGTACAACCCGGGTACCTATGCGTATCAGAATCTTCTGGTGGCTCTAGAGCAAAAGCTGAGTCCCAAAATTTTTGCATAATTGTATTTGCCATATCATTAACAGCTCCAGAGCTACTCTCAACCTACAGAGTAAATCTTGGCATCATAACTTGACATCTGAATAACAGCATCAACTTAACATTGATAGGTACATGATTCTTCAAACACAAGATAACAGACTTCAATGTTATTAAAAGTTGACCCCCCGGCCCAACAGTTATAAGATTATTATGATTAAGCAAGAAGGGGAAATAACAGGTGGATAGCTGAACTGATCCATTAAATCTCCAAGACTACGAAGGCTATGTTTCGATAATTTTGGGAGACATCGAGACAAAAATCAAGTCATGACCAATCATGTATGGAAATCTTCCAAATAAAGATGGACTATCAATACTGCTATTGCCTAAAAGGAAAAATGGTAGTATAGAGATAGGCGTATCTTCCATTTACAAAAGGATAAGAAGTAAAAACTGAGTAAGAATCTATATATTTCAGAAATTTTGAGGGATCCCTGCAGGAAGGGAGCTGAAAGCCTTAAACTGATGCATGATCCTTCCATATCACACGACTATCTCCTGAAACACAAATATACAAAACCCTACATGCAAACCTCGTAGCACACTAACCAAATCCCTCCATATTTCCAATTTTCAAGACCATATGCTATATAATTTATGTATCTCTAATATGAAACTTACCATGGAAATTGCAGCATGAGTTATCTGCAAAACATCCACACAAGCAGCAACATATCCATCTGGAGAAACAATAGTGATCAGCACAAGGACATAAGATTCAAGAAACTTCCGAAGAAATTCAGAAAGTAAAGATCACCTCTGTCTACCACTGGAAGATGTAAGAACTTTCCATCATGCATCATATGCAGTGCATCAAGTATTGTTGTGTCCAATGTTGCACATTCTGGATTTGGAGTCATTACCTAAGTGAGAAAGGGAAGAATCAAGAAGAAAAATACCATCAGTTCTCACTTCTCAATATCTAGCAAAAGAAAGAACCAAACTGAAGATATTCCATTTCACAGTGGCCTTCTTTCCGTCCACTTACATTACTTCAAAAAAATAAAAATCAAATAAGAACCTTTTCCACTAGAGTCAATTCAGGAGAAAGATTTTGAGCCACAACACGCATAAGTATGTCCTTTGAGCTGCATGAAAGATTTAGATAATGTTAGGCATCCTACAAGATTAAGGTATCAACTACGAAGGATGGGATAAGTGACAGGATTGGGGTGGACAACAAGGGAGATACGGTAATGATGGAAAAATCAACATGGGGGTACCAATGTAGTCTCCTATCCATGTGACAGGTTGAGAGGAAATCGGGAAGGGGACTGGGAAGAAGGTTAGGATGAAAAATGAGGAATAAATGAAAATGGAGAGGGCTAGAGAGGTAGGCATGGATTGGGCAAGGTTTTGGGGGGCCTTTGAGTAGGGAGGCTTAGAGACCCTCGAAGTTCTGTAGTGTCTTATTTTCTATTATCTGTTTTTTGTGAGTTGTGAGTGCTGAACCTACGGTTTTGATATCTGTAACTAGGAAGTAGCCCTGCTTTCTGTAATAAAATACCAGGTTCCTACCAGAGAACAATATATTGTGAAAAAAATGGTCCAAATCCCAATTTCAATATCATTTGAGTTTTATCTATAAGACAACATACAAATGTGTATGTTGCTCCTTATAATGACTTCTAAGAGAAGAGAATAAAGCCTGTGAAAGAAATCTTACGTGAGTATCCCCTGAATCTTGGTTCCTGACAGGGACACAATAACAGCTGAATTAACACGCAACTCCTGCATCTTTTTGGCAGCTACATAGACAGGATCTGCTGCTGATGCAATAGCAGCCCTAGAAACATAAAGCTACAGAACTTTGTAAAACAATTATATCTGATTATAGAAGCATCCTGTGGGAGTTCATATAAAAGCCAAGAAAATATCATGTGGAAATTACTTTGTATTGTCACCAATTATAGTTGACAGGGAAGGCTTGAACATGCGCTCTCTCAAGGTTTCTATCAAGGCATTTGGAGCTGATGAAGTTGGAGGTAATTGAAAAGAAAATTAGCATCATTATAATTATGAAAGAGAAAGATATGGCAATTTCCAGAACTTCAAGATATTAATAAAGCAAGAACTATGAAGTGTATGTAAAGATAATTCTTAACCAACCAGATGCATTGCTACCCCGCTGGCGTTCCGCCCCTTCAACTGCCGCAGCAATGGCACTTCCCTGCTCAGCAGCCTTCTCCATCCTAGTTATGGCATCATAGAGACATTTGGTAATATCTAGTATGGCAATTACTTCACCATTTTCCACAACAGGGAGGTGTCTGAATTTACCTGCCAGTTGAAAAAATAAATTATATATCACAATGGATCTCTTTCAATTAATATAAGAGGTAAGCACAAAGAGAATCTAATAGAAACATTTGCCCAATACATGCACCATCAGACACTAACTAGTTAAAGAACCCGAAATAGCAAGGGGAAGGTAGAAGGAACCGTATAACAAAGACGTAACACAATAAGGCCCTGGTTGTCAAAAACACCAGTGACTCATAGCTAAAATTTATAGATTGGGTAAAGGATTCATTGCAAATCAAACACCGTTCTTTCGTTTGGTGGAAGATAACATAGAATATGAAACAGAGGGAAAATTCAAACTTCAAAGAGTTAAAAATGAAAGGTTTTTTTTATGCAGCACATCCAATAAACTGATGTAAACCAAAATTGAAAACAGCATATACCACAGTGCACACCAAGAAAACTGCTATAACATGGATTTACAATCAAGATAACTGATAAATGAAAAAGTAAGCAACAAAGTGCACAATCAGAAAATGAATAAATTGCCATTTCATCCATTTAATTGAATAGTGTAAATAGTTACAAATTCACGGTGAAACATTATCACTTGTTGAGAAGTCCCACATTGACTATTGGATATGGCCTAATAAGTGTTTATAAATGGCAGAGCATCCCTCACGCCTAAGATAGTTTTTGGGTAGAGTTAGGCCTAACCCAAAATCTAAAATCACTTATCACATAATTCTAATGTCCTGAGAGATACCACAGTGAAGGAAAAAGAAGAAATTCTTAAGATCATTGGAGTGAACTAAAACCACCATTGATTCAATAACAGCTGACCTCCTGATATACTCTAAGGGCCGCGATGATGCATGTTAGGTTTGTGGATCAGATTCAACCCGGTGACCAATACTCAATCGGGAAGGACCTACATTTGGTAAGTTTTCTTGTTCATATCATTTGGTATCAAAGCCGGTGCGGGGGTTTGAATGCCAAGTTTGACGTGTTCCCAATTACATCAAGGTTCAAAGCAAACTATCTTTAAGGAGGGGAGGGAATGGCATGCCCAAAGGGTCACAATGGTACATGTTGGGCTTGTGGATCGGTTCAAGTTCAACCCTAACAGCTCAAGTTTTTGGCATAGTGGTAAACGTTCTAGTTCATGGTGCATTTCTCCTAAAACAAAGATCTTGACAATGAGATGCCAAATGATCATAATGTTATTCACTTTTTTTTATATTCAGCTAATATAATGCTTTGCTCCAAACAATAAATCTTGGAACGCACAAGACATTACTATATAAAACAAAAGACATGTCTTGGCAGCTCTTACAAGAAATCACTAATAAAAAAAATACGCTCTAACAGCAAAGAGCAAACAGTTTCTTCTCAGGATCTTTTCTGCGTGAAAGAAGATAAACTCGCTAAATAAGATAAGCATCAAAGCTCAGTAAACCCAACCCATACAAAGATCTCTTTTCAGCCCCTACATGCATTATTAAACTATCTAAATTACCGAACAACGCCTCACCAGTGCAACAGGACAAATAATTTCATTGCTAAATCAGGGGCTGTGACAGACCCTGGCATATGCTAATAATTTCATTGCAATAGTAAAAGACTATAGCTGATTATAATTGGATGAGATAACTTATTGTCACAAGTCACAACACACCTAAAATCCAATAATGACAAAGGCAATAAAAGTAGGAACAAAGCTAACCTTGGACCATCTTCTGAAGGGCTTCAATGGCTCGCGTATCTGATGCAACAAATATAGGATTCCGAGTCATTACTTTGGACACTATTGTCTGATCCGGCCGTAAACCCTCAGCTATGACTCTACAAGCAATGTCCTAAACACGAGACACAACAGCTTGTATTGTAAAAATTCACATGCTTACACACACTCTCGCTTAATGCTTACACACGCGAACACATAAATACAAAGTCACAAACCTTGTCAGTCATAATTCCAGAGAGTAAAGCATTAGAATCAGTCAACAAAACAGCATCAACACGTCGCGCTGCCATTCTTCGACACGCTTCAGAAACCGTCGTGGCGTCGGATATAGTAAGGGCTTTGGACAACCGAAGCTTCTTCACTGTCCTTTCTCCCCCATCAGACCTAAATCATTTCATCACCAATCACCATCAAATTAAAAAAATAAAATTACATAGCTAGCATCTAAATAAAACTAACTGAATAGAAATCAGAATATCAAATCAAATGAATTAATTAATTGTAGATAACAAAAAACCGAAATCTCATATAAACAACAACAATTCAACAAATAAATATATATATTGTGCAATGAAATTACAGCGAAATGTGACTTACTCAGCGGGAGGCGGAGAAGAAGGATTGCTGGAAGGTTCGCTGGAATATCCATTTTCGAATTTTTTGGACATCGCAGGAGGGCGCTTCTGGTTGCCACTGTTCCTTCTCGTTAGACCGTTCATTTTCAATCACAAAAACAGAGATAGCGAAAGAGAGAAAGAGAGGGAGAGAGGTTAGGGTTCTTCTTCTTCTTCTTCGGATTCCGATACCGGTACCGCCTCTGGTTCTCGTTCTCCTCCGCCACCAACCTCCCTCTGCAACTCTCTCTCTTCTTCGTCTTTCTGCGGCTGAAATTACATTTCTATTTTTCATTTTTCTTTCCTTATAGGTTTTTTTCTTTTTCTTTTTCACCCTAAAGTTCGCACCAAATTTTCAGTGTAAGTAAAAAATAAAGGAATAATTGGACATGATTTGATTTTTGTTTTAACTGTAAAAATAGAACAAAATTGGAAGTTGCGGTTGCTATGTGCCCATTTGGCAGGACCTATGCGGGAGTTGGGTTTGGAGCCCCACCCCTTAGGCTTTGCACCCCACTAAAATAGATACGGAATTTAAATTTCCGTATCAATACGGAAAATAAAATTTCGTATCTGTTTTAGTATATAATGAGTGGTTGAAAATGTGACACGCATGCTTAAATACAGTACGGAATTTTAAGTTCCGTATTCAATATGGAGAATACGGAACTTTAAATTCCGTATTTGATAAAGTGGGGTGCCAAGCCCCATAGGTGGGGTGCCAAACCCAACTCTCGACCTATGCCCACAACTCAACTGGGGGCGTGTTTTGGTTTTTTTAAGGAAATTAATTCTTTCTTAAATTGAAATTAGGGTTTTTTCTCAAGTCGCGTGTTTTAGACTTTTAAATTAAGAGTTTAATTGTCACGCAGTATAAAATAATTTTAGTGAAATTTAAGAGTTATGCAAATTGAGTTCATCGTTCTTAGTTGAAACTTGTGCATTGCATGATGGTCTAAAACTTGCTCGAGCATGGGGTCACAATTAATTTTTTTTGTGAATCGGTTTGTAGAGATTTGATCACGACCCTTAAAAATGTTGAGGGAACCCTCTCCCATGGAGATAATCAAGTGTTGACGAAGATTGTTGAGCTTCTCACGCGAAGATGGCAAGTGGAGTTTACTTGAATCAAACATGACAATAACCATGTGGCGGATTGACTTGCGTAAAAAGGAAGCTCACAACCCTCCGGTGGGAATTAGGATCGTGAATAGGTCGACGATGGAGCTTGGAGTGCTGGTCTTGAGAGACTACTAGATGGAGCTTGGAGTGCTGATATAGAGAGGAAAGCAAGCATCGAAGAGCTACTCTAATTTCCTTCCTTTAGATGCTACTCCAACAAGTGAGTGTTTCTCGGGTGAGGAGCACTAACGATCATTACTCTCGATTTTCATTTGATTTTTAATTTTTTTTCTAAAATATATCAATGGTTCAGATTGATTCGTGCATGATTTGTCTCTTGATTTGTGGTGCTGTGTAGCAATGCTCTCGTTTAGGGATTAAATTAGTTTAGCCAATTGAGATAATGTTATTATTGTAATGAAAGATAATTACACAGGTGAGGATTAAAACTTGGCTATTTTCTAAATGACATGATTGAAAGTTTTTTTTTTTTGAACTTGATATGATTGAAAGTTATTGTAATGTTATTCTTGGCTATTTTCTCTTGCATGAGTGTTTTTCTAATTTTTCTATATTAAGAAGTTAAAATCAAAACTCATATTTAGCAGAGAGAAAAACATAGTTAACTCTGAATTTTATGGATATTTAAATAATTGGGGAGGTGTGGTACACTGCATCTCGCATTCAATCTCAATTTATCAGAAGCCAAAACTACTATTTAGTCTCAATTCAAAGTACAACGGTTAGCAGTGCAAGCATGAGTTGATTCTCTAGTATGCTTAAATTACTTGAATACCTCTATATGACGACTTGATTTGCTAACCAAGGACTCGAGTTTGATTGTCTTTTTTTTTTTTTTGACAAATGAAAATTTTATTCATAATCAAAGTGCCATGGAGGCAGACAGGCAGTTACATCAGAATCAATCAAAGGAACACAATCCGGAGGAAGCTCCTCAATCCAAACATGGTTGGGATACCTTGAGGAGTTCTTAGCCAAGTGATCGGCTACAGAGTTACCGGATCGGCGAACAAACGACAAATTAAAACTACGAAAACTCAAAATCAAATCCTTACAATCTTTAAGAATAGAAATAAAATAAGAAGGTCCATGCAATGGTTTGTGCCATGCATCAAAAAGCTGGAGACAATCAGTCTCTAACACCACATCCATGAAGAACAAATCAGCTGCTATAGATAAACTCCAACGGAAAGCAAGCGCCTCAGTAATCAAGGAAGAGGAAGCGTCAACCGGATATGCCGTCGCTGCTGCCATCACAAGCCCCTCCTCATTCCGAGCAAGTAGCAACACACTCAAACCCTGTTGGACATCCCTTCTTCCAGGAACCGTCAAAACTAATGACATTCGTATGTTAAGAACATTATATTTTACATCATGATTGACACCTAAGTCAATGGGGAAAACTTCTAAGTTCTAACTAAATTTTTTTGTCATCGAGAATAATTGGCATAATACAAAATTCAATATAGACATGTGTACTCATCTCAATTATATTGATGCTTGCAGGAATAAATTGATTATATATTAGTTTAAAAAACTCCATACATCAATAATTGATCCGAAGAAATTCTAGTATCTGTTTTATGTACCATATTTTTATTTCTCGTTTTTTTTACTTCATCGGAAAATTATTGCACAATTATTTCTCTTTTCTACATTATGTGATAGTTTACTTTCATTACTTGTTGTTATTCACTTCTAGCTAGCAATATGAATATCTACCCATATTAAGTGTACCTAACATTTCTCAATCAGTTTTAACTCTTATATATCTACAGTAAAGAATATTTGTTGACAAGTACACAGCTCAAGACAATGTAGCAGTTGGAAAGCGGACACAAAAAGATATTTATCTAGGCAAAGATAAAAAGAAAGAAAACATTCAAATACAAATCAATTTAGAAATAAAGACAAAACATATGACATAACGTTGAAAATGGTTAACTAGCCAATTTACAAATAGTGATAGATTATCGGTTTAACTCTTACCTTACCATAAGTTAAGGATTCAAACCTTTGTCTCTGCTAAAATTTCATTTGGTGAACAAGACAAACTTCATTAAGAAAACTCTATACTTAAACTCAAGAGTTGAGTGTCTACTGTTGGTCTTTTTAACATGTCACTTAGACTCGTATCATTCTCATGTTTTCTCTTCATCCTACATACTGTTAAACTTGGTATGATAATTGATAGGTAGAGGACAAGAAGAACAACAGTAACTAATTAAGAAGAACAAATCGAATCAGATTTTATGTAGGGAAACCCCAGGACCAATAGGCGGGAATAACGCGGACTTCATTTCAAACAAAACAGCCTCCATTGTCAAATGTAATTATCTTCATCATCAGAAAAAAGATGAAGTGAGTAATTACTAATTAAAACCAGCATTACACTTTTTTAATTATTATTTTTTCTCTCCCTTCACATGGTCCTACGCTATCTCTCTCTGTCACTATTCATTTTGTTTCTATTTTATTTTCTGTTCTGTCACCAGAAAACGTGTCGGATAATATTTCAGTACAACCTCTGAATCTTCCGATGATGTTCCCCTGAAAAAATTCCCCTGACATTCCTCTCCGATCTCCGGAGCTTGTCGCCGGCACAAGGTAACAAATCCCACTCTTACCCCTGTCACTCTCACCCTGTACTTTTCACTCATTACCCTTTTCTTCAAGCAATCTCGTGAGTGAAACTCAATCTGGGTTCACGTTTTCCAGATACAACTTTCAATTTTTCATTGATTTGCGTCAATTTGGGAAGTCTTTGGTAGGTGGGTATGTGTCATGAGAGTTGTTAGATTTTTCAGTGTGGAGTAAAAGCCATTTCTTCAAGCTTCTATCAAATCCTCTTTCAAAGCTTTCATCTTATTCAATATTTTTTACTTGTGACTTGTGGTAGTGATCCTTTTCAAGCTTCCATTGAAAGCACTACCCTTTTATGGGAAGCTTCAATAAAAGGTAAAAAAATGGAGGTAGATGGGTTTGGATGGATGGGAAGTGAATTCTAAGCAAAGCTCATAACTAACCCACTTTATGTTTTTCATTTAAAATTTGATTCTGGTTTCAGTCTTATAATAATGTCCCTTCCTTTTTTGTTATGTTTCCCCTTTTTACATCTCTGATTTGTGTAGTACCAACCAATTCAGCATTGATTTATTGCAGTGTGGATTCTCAGATCGAGTTATGATGATGATGTTGTAGGTGAGTGAATGAGCTCACTGTGATGGACCGAAGGAGTTGGCTATGGCGGAGGAAATCATCTGAGAAAAGTCCCGGTGAGACGGAGAGTTCTGGATCAATGTCATCTCTCTCAGAAAGATTCTCTGATGATCAAACGGTATATATTTATCACTTATCGGTATTTCAATTGACTATGTTTTGATTGTTTTCCCCCCATTTTGATTGCATAGATTAATGTTCCCCTTTCTATCCATTGTTTTTTGGGGGAAGTTACTAGGGCTGTGGCCATTTTGTGAAGTGAAAATCACAGACTTTGTTGAAGGAGAGATGAAAAAAGAAAATGGAAGGTGAGAATGTGAGATGTGGCTTTAAAACTAGATGAGTAAAACAAAAAAAGAAATTGTACAATTTTGAACAGAGAGTCCCAGAGAGTCTGACATTATGAGAGGTCTAAATGTGGAAACAAGAAAAAGAGAGGTTATCATGTAATTGACATTTCAAAGGCTTGGTGGGACAATACTCAATAATGCAATTGCAAGAGATTGGACAACAACCCCTCCTTCTCGCTGCTGTATCTTGAGACAGTTTGTAATGTCTAGACAAGATGAGAAGTTGAAAACAATGGTTACTACTTCTTCTGCAGTTTTTACATGGACTTGTTCCTTTTCTTAGCATAAAGGATATTATCATTAATACAGTTCTATTGTATTGTGAGATCTATAGCTTGTTCAGATTATTGTAAAATTGGGGGGAAAATGAATCTGATTTGCCCCAATGTTGTGAAGGTATATTCAGCTCAAGCTACTCAATCACCGGAAGTCACGTCTAAGGCTGCATTAAATGAAGAAGAAGTTACTGATGTTAAGATTCTTACAGACAAATTAGCTGCTGCTCTGCTAAATATTAGTGCCAAAGAAGACTTGGTAAATCAGCATTCTAAAGTCGCTGAAGAAGCTGTCTCAGGTATGTAGG
The DNA here is from genome assembly GCF_012489685.1 of Lotus japonicus. NCBI lineage: Eukaryota > Viridiplantae > Streptophyta > Magnoliopsida > Fabales > Fabaceae > Lotus > Lotus japonicus. The sequence continues at coordinate 78,904,658 of NC_080044.1, read as the reverse complement.
TCTCTTTTTTTGTTTTCTTTCACGAAGAAATGTGAGGTGCATTCAAATCATAACTTGAAATCCCCAAAAAGTGATGGTTTTAGGAGGATCACAAAGGAAAGTTCCCGGTTAAGAAATTCTTAACTTTTCTTAAAATGTTCTAAGCTCTTCTTTTTGGATCATATACTCAGATCATTCATTACATTTAAGGATTTACATTTCTTCAATTACTATATTGCTGCTTTTAAAGGATGAATATCTAAATCAAAGCTAATTTTGTCTGTATATGATCCATGGGTTCTTCTCATATTTGAACAATCTAGTAAAATGTGTTTTTTCCTGCTTGTCCATGGTGTATTTTTCTTACCTTGAGAAGCCACTACTATCATAACCCTCTGCTTTAAAGTATAACCCAAATTATTTGAAAAAAGTACCTGTTCTTTTTCTTGCCAGAAAACCTACGCCAATTGACTAAGACCTGTTTGAAAGAGCTTGAGTATATCTTATAACTAGGGGTGTCAAAGCGGGCTTGGCCCGCGGGCTCAACCCGCAAGCCCGCAAAAAAGGGGCGGGGCGGGCCACATAAAATGAGCTCGCGAACCATGCAACCCGCCCCGCCCCACCCCGCAAATATTGTGGGTCAACCCGCAGCGGGGCGGGCCAACCCGCGGTTTCCCTTTTTTTTTAAACTTCATAGTTAATTATGGTGCAAAAGGGCATTTATCTTTGAATACAGTTGAGGATCGTGGGATATGGATATGGCACAAGGTGAGTAGCAAATTTTTACAATTATTTACCCAATCATTTTAACAGAGCTGAAGTATGTTCATGCATTTGTATTTCCTTTATGCACTTTGAGACTCATGTAAAACCACATAAGGGACCGTTAATGCTATTGTCCTATGTTGCTTGCAAGTTTTGCTGCAACTTGCTATACAGATATAATTTACCATGCTTGACTATTCAAATATAATAGCAAGTTTTGTTTTTTTTTTTTAAATTGAAACAACTATGACAAAAAGAAGAAATCATCCATTGATATTTAAAACATTTCTCAAACACAGTATTTCTGCAAGACTAAAAAGCCAGCCAAATGGAAAGCAAAATGAGCGAAAAACAAATCGGAAAACTGCAAAATGGTAGTAGTTGAACACCTAGAATAGAGAGGTTCCTTTTCCCTTCTTGTCACCGCCAATCTCAAAGTGCTTGCACCTCTTGATAGCATGCTTTGTTACAGCTCATGTACGCAAGTTTTGTTATTGTGTTGTGTGCTAAAAAGAGATCACAGTGCAAGCTTTTGTTTTTATTTATTATTGGGTGATTTGGGTCGAATTTTGTTTTTTAGGAAAAAATAACCATTTTATTTATAAAAAAACTAATTTTCTCCTTTGTGCGGGCTAGCCCGCGAGCCCGCATACCCGCCATTACGCGGGGCGGGGTGAACTTTTCTAACCCGCGTCTCATGCGGGCTAGCCCGCCCCACCCCGCTTTTATGCGGGCTTAGTGCGGGGCGGGGCGGGGCGGGGCGGGTTGCCCGCTTTGACACCCCTACTTATAACATAAGTGCCAAGTGTAATGAGCTTATTGCCAATTGACTGCGCTAAGTGTTTGAGAGAGTTTATGTAAATAGATTATGACCTACCTATAAGCTGTTTTGAACTATTTTCATAAGCTACTTATATTAGCTTATGAAAAAACGCTTATTCCTTACCTATAACCTATCTCGGGCCTATTTCAATAAATTTCTCAAATTAGCTTATAAATAAACACATACACGAGAAGTGCTTGTTTCCGTAAGCGCTTAATCAAGTTGTTTAATGAAACGCATCCTAAAATACTTTTATATTGCCTTTTGGTTTTATTTAGGCTGGGAGAAGGCTGAAAATGAAGTGGTGTCTTTAAAACAACAACTTGATGCTTCAAGGCAGAAGAACTCAATTCTTGAAGACCGAGTTAGTCATCTTGATGGGGCACTCAAAGAGTGTATGAGGCAGCTTCGGCAAGCTAGAGAATCGCTAGACCAAAAGTTCCATGAAGCTGCTGCAAACAATTCTCATGACTGGGAATCCAAAAGATCTGAGCTTGAGGGCAAAGTTGCTGAGCTTGAGGCTCAACTTCAAGCATCAAAAGCAGATGCTTCTGCTGCATCAATTCGTTCTGATCTTCACCAGAAACTCGAGGCTGTGGAGAAAGAGAATTTGGGTCTGAAACTCGAGCTGCAATCGCGACTTGAGGAACTAGAGTTCAGGATTGTTGAAAGGGATTTGAGTGCCCAAGCTGCTGAAACGGCTAGCAAGCAGCATTTGGAGAGTGTCAAGAAGGTTGCTAAGCTTGAAGCTGAGTGCAGAAGACTGAAAGCAACGTCTCGTAAAACATTTTCTGTTAATGATCACAGGTCTTTGACTGTGTCTTCAGCTTATGTTGAGTCCTTCACAGATAGCATGTCAGATAGTAGAGAGATGGATGAATGCGAACCAAGCCATTCGGATTCATGGGAACTTGATCAATTTAAGAATGAAAAGGCTAGTGGAAAATTTCATATGGCCCCTTCAACCGAGATCAATCTCATGGATGATTTCCTTGAGATGGAAAGGCTTGCTTCATTGCCGGATTCAGGAAGTGGAAGCCGTTTTGTTGGGGAAGGAGCAGCATCAGATCAATCTAATGTTGGTCAAGATACAATGAAAGCTGAAGTGGAAGCTATGGTTCAGAAGAATGCTGAATTGGAGAAGAAGCTGGAGAACATGGAAGCAGATAAACTCGAGATGGAGATGATTTTTTCTGAGTGCCAAATGCAGCTTGAGACATCAGAGAATCAGATCAGGGCAGCAGAGTTGAAGGTAGCAGAGCTTCAAACTCAGTTATCTCTTGCAAACAAATCAAATCAAGAGCTATATGAAGAACTTAAAGAAACAAAAACGAATAGGGAGATGGTTGAGTCAAAACTCAAACTTACTCAAACTGATGTAGAAGAATTGATTTCACAAATCCATTCATTTGAGGAAGAGATTCAGAAGGAGCGAGCTTTATCTTCTGAGAATTTGATCAAGAGAAGGATGTTGGAGGATGATCTTGAGAAGGAAAGAACTTTGTCTGCTGAGAATTCGATCAAGAGCAGGAAGTTGGAGGACGAGCTTTCAAGAATGAAACATGAAGCTCAAGTTCAGCAAGAAACCAATACATTGTTAAAGGAAGGTGTTGATCAAGATTTGAAGTTAAAACAGGTTAGTTTGCCAATGCTTATTTGAAACTATATTTTTAAGCCTTCTTTACTGTATTTTTTGCATTGTAGAAACATGCTAGCTAACCTTGTGGCATTTTGTTATGATGAAAATTGTCAAGGGCAACATGCATAAGCATAACTCATCAATCTTCTTTATTTTAGTGAAACAATTCTATCTGTCTATGCTTAGATAAACCTTATAGTTTTTGTTTGGATACCAGTTGAGTGCGGTGAACATTTTGTTCTGTTTTTACCTCGAAGTGACTGCTAAAGTCTGTTTGCACTCGTGTCAGCAGATATCCAAGCATACCATATCATGTTTTATCAACCAACCAATAATTGTGATACTTATTTATTTATTTATTAAATGTCTTGCACCAACCATTCGCTTTTTTATTCATATAAAGAGCTTAACATGATCTTCTACTGCAGGAGAAGGAATTTGCATTGGCTTCTAGTAAATTTGCGGAGTGCCAGAAAACCATTGCATCTCTTGGAAAGCAGTTAAAGTCCCTTGCAACCTTGGAAGACTTTCTACTTGATTCAGACAAGCCTATGGAGTTAACTTGTGAAGCTACACTGCAGGGTCCTCAAAATGGTGGTGAACAATTGAAATCACATAATAATAGTGATTTGGGTTTGCCGAAAAGAGTTTCTGAACCCCCCATTTCTCAATTGAAAAGTCGTAACGGTTTTGGTAAGCTCGTCCCTAGAAGCAAGAGTGTAAGCAGGGGAGGCACTCACTGAAACATCATGTGAAAGGATGAGGTTGAGTTGTAAATTTGGTTTATTCATTCTTATCCGGCTGGATTCAACATGTATGAATCCTAAGTTGCGTAATTATATAAATAGCAATGCTTGTTAATGTAAAATTGTTCAAAGTAAAAATAGTAATAATAAAGTCCAATTTTTAAGAGCGTGGTTTCACCTTCGCAAGTGTTGGAATTGAAATAAAGCATTTGATTCTAATAATACTAGCGAAGTAACCCGTGCAATGCACGGGTGACTGTTGTCATATAAAATTTAAATTTTATGTAATATTATATTTTTGAAATTTTTTCTAATTTTAATTAAAAAATGTATAAATAGTTGTTAGAAATATATATTTTAAGTTTTTTTTTTCATATTATATATTCGTATTTTTAAAAAAAAATCTATTTTTTTTAAATAAAACATGTTAATGTTAATTGAGAAAAATTCTTTAGATGATAATTTTACGTAAGATATTTTAATTTAAATCGGATCAAAATGAAACTCAGAAACACGCGAAGTCGTTGGTTAGTTTTTACTCCCTTTGGGACGACCCCTCCTCGAGCCACCCATCGACACACTCCCTCCATGCTTCTTAGGAGGCCTCCCTCTCCTTTTATTAATAGGAGATGTCATTGTTTCCTTAATATCATGTATATTGTTCTCTCCCTCAAATGAATCATCCACATTAGTAAACACCATTAAAGCTTGGTTTTTGTCCCTTACAATTGGACTTTCATTAATCACAAACTCATCCCTCTCACTGTCTGAATGTGGCCACGAAACATCCCCATATTTATGCGTATTTGCCTCTGTTTCCTTCACAAACTCGTCCCTCTCACTCGTTGAAGATGATGCTTCACAGTGACTCAACGACAACACCTACACTATTACTATTACTACCACCTCCGTCTTCACCACCCTTTAACATCATTCTCATATTTATATTATCTATCATCATTCAACATTTTATGAAATATAAGATTATATTAATTTAAAGAGTAATGATATATGGATCGAAATTTTTATCCCACGAATGCAACGAATTGGTTAACAACCAATCATATTCATATGTTGAGGTTATGATTGAGACAAAACAGAAATCAAAACAGGAAATAAAAACATATTAAATAAAATGATATGTTATACACTGTATGACCAAACATTGTATAATATAAATTTTATATTAGGCCTAATACTGATAAGTTTGATACTATCATACATTATACTATCATGCTTTATATATTAAAACATATCAAACATATGTAAAAAATGTATGATAACACTCACATTCTTATATCTTCATTTTTTTATTAGCAAATGTTAGTTGTTAATTGTTAGTAAGTTAGTCCTTTCACCACGGTTTGAACTCTGACCCTTCATCCTTCAATACCCTTCATTTGGTGAGCTACCAATCCCACCCATTATTTTATCCTTCATGTTGCATTCAGGTTTGAAAATGTGTATATAGTGAAGAAAATATTATACGTTTGTTATATTTTAAATATTTTGTATAAATTTCTTTTAGAGTATGTTATTCTTTGAAAATATAATTACTTTTTTTTTCTAACTTACCATGAACATGGATTCTAAATTATTTAAACAAAAATTTAAGAATTTTAATTTATAAATCTAAAACAAACTAATTAATTGCAAAAAATAAATTAACAAATTTTATTTATTATTCTTTTGATTCAATTAAATAGTTAATAAAATTTTTCATTTTCTGGAAATTAATTTGGACGGATTGAAAATCAGTATGATTTTGAATTAATCCTTACTTTTTTTGGTACATTGCGTGAAAAGAAATGAAAACTAAGGTCTCACAGAGGGGACACCCATAACATCAGCCAACAACGACAAACTCATCTCTTCCAGAGAATGATCTAGAGCCACAAACTCATTATTCAAAAATAAGAAGAAAATTAGATCATAACCTTTTGGATTTTCCTATGTGTTAGCCTTGTAGTTTATTTTCCTTGTCTTTTAATTTTCCGGTGTACCCAAAAATATTCTTAAAAAAAATTAATTTTAAGTGTAAAAAAAATAAAAAAAGAGAGGATCGTGTTTTTTTTGTATTGGAAAATAAATGTGTTGGTTTTATCATACATGATCATATAAATTAATATACATGATTAATTGGAAAAATATACAATAGAATAACTATAAAAAATAAAAATTTACACTGTAGTTATTTAATAGAGTTTTAAAATTTCCTAATTATGCATGTCTTATTCACGCTGATTGTATTTGAATTTGGAAATGACTATGTGGTTATTATTGGTTTGAAGTTAAAATATCACATGTCTTCTTCTGTGAAATGATCGATCACCTCTTTTTTTGATTTGAAATGCTCCATTTGGTTATTTAATTGAAATTTAAAGTTTCCTAATTAAGCATGGTTTAATCATAGTTATTGGTTTGAATTGATTTCAAGAGTTATGCACCATTATTATACTTGACATTTTCCTAATTTTTTGAAATGATTTTGGTATGACATGTTCGACTCATTAATTTTTTTATTGTCATCATTATTATTTTTTAACTTCAAAATTCATTTTCTTAAAAATAGTAATGATGAGTGCGAAAATAGGAAATATTTATTTGTTTTACAAAAATTTTAAAAATTCCAAAATTAAAAAAATAGTAATGCTGAAAATTGAAAAAAAAAAAAAAAAAAGAAATCAAATGTATTTTTGAAAAATCGAAATTTTAAAAATTAATACTGTAAAATAAAAAAATCTAATATTCATTTTTAATCTAAATAACTTTTATTATTAATTATTAGTATTTAATATATTAATAATTAAAACTCATGATAATTTTCAAAATTTTAAAAATAATATTTTGAAATAGACAATTAAGTGAATTAAATAGGATATGAGATAATCATGTTGAAACAAAGAAATCAAATGTATTTTTGAAAAATCAAATTTTAAAAAATTAATACTGTAAAATAAAAAATCTAATATTCATTTTTAATCTAAATAATTTTTATTATTAATTATTAGTATTTAATATATAAATAATTAAAACTCATGATAATTTTCGAAATTTTAAAAATAATATTTTGAAATAGACAATTAAGTGAATTAAATAGGATATGAGATAATCATGTTGAAACAAAAAATGTTGGATTTTTTTTTGTTTTGGAGGGAAAATGAATTACTTATGAGGGGACATGTGGCATAGATCTTCTAGAAGAAAACCTTATTTTCATATATATATATATAGATAGCAATAACACTAATAATAATATATATATTTTGATTCAAAATGTTTGGTGAATGTGCATTTCCTTAAGAGATTTCGCCTAGACTTCTGGCCCGGGTTCGATCCCCTCTAAGGTAAAATATAATACATTTGTGGTTAGGGACATCACTACCGTATCCCGAGCCAGATTACTCACGTTGAGCCCTTTTCCCCCGTGGTGACTGGTGGACTTCTCTTATTTTTGAATAAACTCTCATGTGACTATTACTTTTAAGTTTGAACTCGTTCCCCTTTTTTGTCTTTGGCTCTTCGATCGTACCTTTGGTAACCACCGCCTACCAGGGACGATGGAGGAAAAATTCATTTTATCAATCCAAGCAGATATATTGAAGGATTTTCATCTTTCCCCTTCATGATTTTAAAAAGGGGTGAAACAATATATGATGGTGAATAAAAAACGGATGAATAAGTAATTAATAGGATCATGAAATAGGAGCTTCATAACCGAACCAAACCAATTAAAACCGCTCAAATCGATCAAAAAAACCAAAAACTGAAAAAATTGAAAACTGCAAAAACGAATATTTTGCTAATGGATCGGATTGGTTTTCAGTTCCAATGTTCTAAATCGAACCGATCCAAACCAAACCGAAAGTAATTATTTATTTAAATTTTGACATACATAATTACCCATTTAACCAAACTTATAATATTTTATTCCATGTATACCCAAGCCTTTACGATAATGTGTTTAACATTTTCCAAGTTAGGAGACATATGTCTTCTTTTCATTCAACGAAAGTGAAACATATCACTGCGTACATAATTCATTTCTTACAGTATTGATGTTAGTGTTAAGCATGATATCTTGTCTCTGTAACTTTTACAGTGCTTCTTGTTTTATGATTTTATTTTCTATTTCGTTATGTATTTCAAGATTTTTAGTTTCTTTGAAAAACCGAAATCCAATCCAATCCAAACTGATAAAAATTAAATCAGATTTGAAACTAAAAAAGATTGGGTGATTAAATTATAAAACCGAAACGATCGGATCATATAATTTTTTCCTTTAAAACCAAATCGCAATCACCCCTACCATGAAACATGAAATAAATCATTTTACACAACAAATAAAAATGAGTGAATAAGAGGATAATGTAACCAATAATAAACTTATAATATTGCGAATTTGCGATCATATAGTGGTGGTCTGGTGGAGAAGAATTATAAAATAAAAAATGGAAATAAAACTCTGAAAACAATAAATCAAAATAAGATAAACACAATGCCACAAAGAACGTGTGAAAGAGAATGTTATAGATTAAAGAAGTAATGTGAGAAATGTCTCAAAAGAGAAAATGAATTCTCTAACCAATGCACATGTATAGCAAAATTAATTATTTTTGCATTAAGATAAAATTAAAGCATTACCTTGCACATGATTGATAAATTATTTTTCTCTATAGTTGTTTCAAATGAAAGAAAAATTGAAGGTGAAAGTTCCTTAACATGAAATTGAATAAAGAATTGAGAAACAGAAAAATGAAAGGGAGGAAAGAGAGGAGTATGAAAAATATGGAAGAAAGTTGAAAATACTTACCATGGAGTAGACGAACGGAGAAAAAACAGGATGAGTTTTTTTCATAAGAAATTCCAAAGATAGGAGGAAGAAATATAAGATGAATAGGAAATGGAGGAAAATGAAAGTCCTTGCCTTGTTTTCAAGGAGGTATGCACAAAATGATGCTGAAATATTTTGATTTATTAATGCTTAATTTTTTCCTAAAATAAAATATTCATTATCGGTCAATGAAAAATTAATCATAAATTAAACATATCAGCAAAATTATTTGTATTAATGTTCTAAGGATTCATTAATTAAATTATATCAATTTAATTTCGAAAATGTGGAATATTTCATTTTGAAAATTCAATTCTTTAATTAATCTTGTCTAATTTAATTAAATTTTTTCGTTATTTCTTACAAATTATTTCATTGTTCCAATAAATTATCAATTCTTGAGCATCAAGGTTTTTAAAAATTTAATTTCAAAAGATAATTAATTAAACTCATTAATTTTAGGAATTAATTAGAGCCATTAATTTCAATTATAAGAAATAAAAATTGTAGGATCTAAAATAGGAATATTTGTTCAATTGCAAAATTTTCGAAAAAATCAAAATAAAAATAAATGATGCTGAAAATTTTAAAAAATATATTTATTTTAGTTTCAAAAATTTATTTGCTCATCACACTCACTTTAGTACTTTACAACTAATCTAGTAATAATTAGATTTTAAACAATTACTACAGTAAAGGAAATTGGAATTTCAAAAAAAATTAATTTATCTTTTAAAGTCATTTTAACCATAATATTACAGAAAAACAAATAAATGAATTTTAGAAAAATAAAAATTAAAAGATCCAATATTTTTTTCTATTTGAAATAATTACGAATATTTATTATAATTATTTATCATATTATTAATTAAAATAAAATGATTCGAAGTATTTTTATGAATCGTATATATCTTAAAAAAGAATTTAAGGGAAAATAAAAATTGAATTTTTTAATCAGAATTGATTATTTTCAAAAAGTTTAAATCTAATAATGAATTTTTAATAATGGATGAAATGAAATAGTTTAGAGATGTTCATGTATTGTATAATGTTTTCGAAAATATGGAGGGGCAGAAAATAATATTATTTGGAATTTATATCCTTACTTTGATAGTTTTAATAAGTATTACTTATGTTTTATTCTTAAAAAATATTCTACCTATATTAAACTTAGAAATTAATGTGACAAAAAAAAGTGGAAATATATATTTTTATTTTGGAAGGAAAATGAATTACTTAAGAGGAGACATGTGGCATAGGTCTTCTAGAGGAAAACCTTCTTTTCATATATAGATATATATATATATATATATATATATATTGAAAAATTAAAATAATATTTACGTTGAAAATTAAATTAAAAAGGATTTAAATTAATTTTATTTTCTGATTTTTTATTATTTTTGTTCTATTTTCGAATTCAATTTTTTTTATTATATTAGATATATTTTCAAATAAAATTCCTAGTAAAGGTTACATAAAAAATTGAAATTAAAAATCAATATTATATATTGAAAATATGTACTTTCGTAACACATGAAAAATTAAAATAATAATTACGTTGAAAATTAAATTAAATAGTATTTTTTTCCGATTTGTGATTATTTTTGTTTTATGTTCGAATTTAATTTTTTTCTTATCATATTTGATATGTTTTCAAATATAATTCGAAGTAAAGATTATATAAAAAATCGAAATTAAATATTAAAAAAATTAAAAAATTAATTGCTGTGATAATTAAATTAAAAAGGATTTAAAATATTTTTGAACTTTTAAATAAAGTTTACATAAAAATTGGAATTACATTAAATGATATTAAATAGTGTGAGTCATGATAGTGTGTTGTGACAAAAAAGTAGTATGAGTTTTTTTTTTTTGGAGGGAAAATGGATGAATATGGAGGTGCCATGTGTTAGACCTTCTAGAATAAAACCTTATTTTCATATATATATATATAGATCGATTCAATAAGACAGGTGATATATTGTATCCGAAATTCAAGGGGAAATTATTTGTACTTTTGTACCTTTTAGTGCTCATGCTTGCTTTGAAAAGTCATCGAGATTGGTTGTTTATGGAAACTTTTGCAGCATACGATACTCATGTCCCTCAATCATTGTCTTAATCAGTTATGAACAGAATCACAAACAAATGAATAAAAATCGTGTGTTATGAGCAGTAAAAGGAGAAAAAAACAAATGGGGTGAGAGAGGCTCGAACTCTCGACCTCAGGATTACTCTCAAGCTATGAGACCTACGCGCTAGCCAACTGCGCCACCACCCCTTGATGCTTTTCTTGTTAGGCCAAACGTTTATTAACTATAATATAAAAATAATTAAGTTGTTAACCACTAGAAGAAAACCAAGAAATAGTACCACAAGTAGAATTAAATTATAGAAGATTCCTTTTAAAATTAAACAATTTATTGAATTAAATATGATTGTATTTATGTACTATAATTGAAATATCATTGGACCTGATTAAAAAAAATGACTTGTTTACACCTATTCCACCTAATTGAGAGATGTGACATAATAGAGGCAATTGAAAAATATAATGTGTGGTGTGATAAAAAAAGTTATAAAAAAATGGCTTAAAAGGTCCAAAGGTCCCTGAGATTACAAAGGGAATCAAATTCAGGACCTAGAAAATTATTTCATCAAATTGGGTCCTTAATTTTTTTTTTTATTTCAATTAAGGTCAAATGTTGACACAGCTCAATTTTGTCCTAGTCACCTTTACCATGTGGCTTTTTTATTAATTTTTTTAATTAGAAAAATTAATTAAAAATTATTTTAAAAATCCAACTCAATTATATAAGCAGAAAAAAATTAAAAAACTTAATAAAATCTCTAATGTAAATAAATCCCTGAACAAAATTCAAATTAAACATATAATATTCATCACTCTTCTTCAACCATTGCCTCTCCATGGAATCATGACTGCTCCTTCCTCTTAGGTTATTGGGTCCTGCTTAGATCTGGGTTATTGGGTCCTGTTTGGATCTGGGTTATTGGGTCCTTCACTACAACCCACCCACACCGCCACCGCAAACCATCCTTCTCCTTCTCCTTCAATTCACTGCAACCTACTCCCACCTCCACCTCCACCTCCACCGCAAACCACCATCCTCCTTCTCCTTCTCCTTCTCCTTCACTACAACCCACCACCATCACCACCGCAAACCACCCTTCTCCTTCCCCTCCTCCCCACCGATCACCACACCTCCACTTTGCTCATGCAGATCTGAAAATTCCTCATTTAAGCATCAACGATTCAATTTCATATTATGGATCTAGAGGTTTATACATGTGTGGGTAGTGGGGTGCTAAAGGTTCCTTCCTTTAATCTTTTCACTCTCTTTTATGTAAAGCTTGCATTTTGAGTCATACGTTGTGGTGGTTGGCTTTGGCTTTGTAAGTTCACTGGGCACCGGTTTCTGATTCTAATGGAAATGATTTCTTCAAATTGGTTGAAGGTTCTGAAACAGATGGTTCTTTAAATGGGTTGGTGTCTTGTTTAGACAAAGTGGCTCTTAAAGAATGAGATCTGGTTATGTAAAATGGATAAAGATTCAAACTGGAATGTTGAAGAGAGCGGTGCACTGGTGGTCGAAGAGGAGAAGAAGGAGAAATTTGGTTATCTGGATTTGATTTATGTTTAGATTAGGATTTTATTAAAAAAAAAATTATGCTTATGTAACTGACTTGGAATTAAAATTTTATTTTTAGTTAATTTTTCTAATTAAAAATAAATAAAAAAGCCACGTGGTAAAGGTGACTAGGACAAAATTGAGCTCTGACACACTTTGGCCTTAATTGAATTAAAAAAAAAATTATAGGGACTCAATTTGATGCAAAATTTTTCTAGGTTCTGAATTTGATTCTCTTTGTAATCTCAGGGCATTTGGACTCTTTAAGCTAAAAAAAATAAGTAAAAATAAAATGGAAAAAAATGAAGTGTGAACATATTTAGTTATTATTGCAAATTGCTCTGGTATACCATTTTATTTTAGAATTTACTTCTTAGTAAATCAATAAAGTGTGTATGAATGCTTATAAAAAAAAAAAAAGTGTGTATGAATGAATATAAGGCTCCACTCCAGCTTCAAAGTCTATCTACAACCCTCAAAAGTCTCCACGTCTGCGTCATGCCTAGATGGAAGGGAACATTTATCACATGCAAAGCTTGCCGCATGTATATCACTATAGCACTTAGAGCATCTACATCCATCATACTCACTAAAATATCTACACATTATTTTTTCAATTTTCTATAATGCCAAATTATCTATTCCATTTTACTAACTTTTTACTCCAACTCAATAACTCTTAAAAGTTTCTATAGTGGATCTCACCATCAACATCACATTTGTATATTTTATTATTTATCTCTATTTTAATTAATTGTAAGTGCTTGTAATAAATACAAGCTCACCTTTCAAGTCTAGTGTGGAGTATCTATTCTTTGCCATGTTGGAATTGAATATGTACTCCAATGGTAATAGATACTTATATGAGTATGTATTTAACATTAGATACTACCATTGGAGATGCTCTTAGGTGTTGATTCTATCATATCAAACAATGATTATTATTTAGTACATGGATTTGAAAGTTCTAATGATTACAACATAGAAATAGCTAGCCGAATGGTGATTGCTGATTAGTCCATTGTGGAATTGAAAAAAAACATTAGTAATTACTGTTTGTCCAACAATATCAAAAGCAGAAACACCAAACTAAAATAAACATCATTTAGTGTATGTTCTATTAAAAAAAAACATCATTTAGTGTATGTTTGGTTATGTCCCCGAAAGATAGTTCAAGTAGTAAGAGATTGAGACATAAAAATTGAGTGAAATGAAGAGTGAATGGTCTCATGTATGTTTGGTTTAATGTTAGGAACAACATAAACATAATTTTACACATCTTAAGTTACTAATGAGAAACTAAAGTTTAGGACACATTGACTTAAACATAAATTGAAGAAACTAATTAAATATTAACACATTGATTTAAATTCACATTAAATTTAATGGAAATCTAAATCCACACTAAATTAGAAAACATGCAAAGATGCTGCTGGCTCCTGCTCCAACCCCACACACGTGAGTGATGAGCTGCAAGTCACAAGAACTAGTTTGCACGTTTCAATGAGCTCTTGTTTTGGACAGAACATCTAATGAACAAAAGGGCCACACTCTCTAGAAACTCAGCAATTTGGGACAGTCTCATTGAGAACTTTTTAAGTAACAAGTGAAAATGATTATCACATTGAAAATGAATTGACTATAAAGCAATCGAGATATAAAAAAAGACTTAGACATAACGTATTAAAATTTAGGTTTAATCTTTCATCTACTATTCTACTATAACTTACGTGTGAGATTGGTTCCGAATAATCTTTTCGAGCAAATTTACTCCCTTTACTTTTTTAGGCTACACTCCCTCTACTTTTTTTGATAGTTACAGTTAAATCCTTTCATTAATTAATTTAATTATTGTTCTTCTTAATTTCTTATTTAAATTTAAAATTTACACCACATAATAAATTCAAAAAATTCCGAAATTATTTTATAAAACACACATTTTTATCTGAATAAATATTTTCAAATTTTAATTTATTTTAAACAAGAGTAAGTTTTATCATATTTTCTCTCTCTGTAAAATAAGAAAAAAAACTATATTTTTAACCAATAAAACTCAAAATAATTAAAATAGTTATTAATCTCCGTATTCACGAAATAGAGCCTAGCTATTTGTAATTATTTTCATTTATCAAAATATATTCACCAAATAATATAATCCAAACAAATACTTTCTGTAAGGAAAATATGTATGCATTTCACATACTATGCAATGATTAAGGAAATAATTTTTACTTTCACCAAAGGTCCAGAATCCACCATATATATATATAAATATAATATATCATGCAAATATATATATTGATTTCATCATCCCACGTGATCACACAATAAAGAAATTAATTCCAAATCAACTAGCAATACAATTTAAGAAATATTAAGTAATATTATAAGTTCAAAAAAGATTTCAAAAAAAAAAAGTTCAAAAAAAGTAATATTATAAAAAAAGGGGTCTTACAAATATAACAATTGTGTTTTGTTTAACAACAAACATTTCATGAGTGTACAAAATAGCATGATAATTTTTTTTTTGAAAGACATGATAGTAAAATATAAATAGGTATAAAATATGAGCAATTCTATTCACCATGTTGAAATTTGTTCGTCCATGTTTTTCACCCGTTAAAAAAGGACATATTTGATCTAATATTATTTAAAATGTGATATTTTTTTATTAGAATTAATTATTGATAATTTTTCTACTATGATGAATTATATATAAAAAATTCACTTTGTAATTTAAAATAAATATTATTTTACTCAAACCTATCATATTAATATATAAATATTATTCTACTCAAACCTATCATATTAATATAACACATTTTTATTTTTATTTTTATTGATTTAATTTTTTTTTATTTTTCAATAACTGTTCTCCGACCTATGTGTATTTTTTTTTAGAAGATTGTGTTTTTGTTTAAACCTAATACTAGGAGAAAATTTCAAGAAATGCACTGAGATGAAGAAATTGAAAAATTGCAACGAAAGAAATCGGGATATTAGGGTTGAAAATTTCGAGGAAAATTACCCAGAAATGCACACAGAAATTTAGATGAAGAAGAAAAAATGCCACGAAATGGTACCAGAAATGCAAGTATGTTACCTGAATCAAGATCGCAACCGAACCCAACCAAAGCTTCCTATAGCTTCCCAAGGAAGGAAAGAAAAGACAGATGAAATTTTTGCCTTGAACAAAGAACTGCAGAACGATATATATACTTGTCGGTGTCGACGTCGGAATACATGATGTTCTTCGCAAGAAGGATTTGAAGGGACTAACTCAGGTACAAACAATGGGAGTATTGTGTTGCATGTTCATGGTTTAGAACGGGAGTGTGTGTTGTTTGTTGAGACTTGAGAGTGTGTTGTTTATATAATTCCAAAGCGTTGGGCTGAACCTAAGCCAGACATTGGGCTTCAAATTTTTTTTTGTTACAATTGAATATATTAATTTTTTTTTAGAAACTAACAATATATTAGTTAATAACTAGTTGTGTTCAAAAAAAAAAAACTAGTTGAAAAACCCGTGCAATGCACGGGTGACTTGATTATATTATGTTTTTGTAACTTTTCATAATTTTTTCGATGAGTTACTTTTTAAATTTTTTTTTTTGAAAGCAAAAGGATAATTATATATAAATATAGAAAGTGTTGAGAAAAAAAGTTTATAATGTATTAATATCTAATGACACTATCAGGTTTGATAGATGCATGTATTATGAACCTAGGCACTTAAATTAGGCTCTGAGCGAAAAAAAAAACCACTTCTTTCTAATTCTTCATTCTTTATTTAATATTTTTATATTTTTTTCACCTTGAAATCAAATGTAATATAGAAAAATCAAAACAAATTTATATTATTTCGTGAAAATATAGGTAAAAAAAGTGTAATTAATTAATTATATTACTATTTGTTGCCTGATTTAATTATTTTTACGAATTCATATGTTATTGATTTTTTGTTTTGTACGGAATTGGGATGATATGGGGGTGCATAGTTCAATAGAGTACTGTATTAAAACCAACCTAAAACAAAACAAACCAAACCAAACGTAAATTAAATATGTCTTTGTACTACCCAATCATGTAATCATTTTCTTAAAAACAAATGGTAAAAAGTAGAAGAATAGTACACGTTGGGTTCACCTTGAGAAAATTGGGTAAGAGACAAAGAACATGAGAAGCATGGTAATTTTTTTTTTATGTCCTTTAAAATATAAACCATAGTTGTAGCATAATAATTTTAGTTTCCTAAATGCCATATATTGTAACACTCACAATCAAGAGACACACAAAAAGCAAGAGGAAAGGAGCGATATCCACCGTGTAACCCAATTAATTATTTTCCTCCATCAATCAGCAAGAAAGAATAAGTAAACCCAAATGAGGAGGACAATTTCTTCTATAAACATATTACAGAAAGGGAAATTTTTCCTTATGTGATTCATTTGTAAAGAGCCGATTAGATCCTCAGAACTCGACATGCATGCTGCTAAGTGCAAGGGTGCGATGCCTCCAGGGCCCTCAAGATATACTAATTAGTCAAGAATTATAATAGCTCACCCATTTCATGCTATTATAAAATGAAATCAAATGCCCTGGAGAAATTATTTTATTTTTTTAGGAACTAACTTCAGGTTTATTACTCTAGTACAATCTGATTCTGTTTTTTTTTTTGAAAAGTTAATGCATGTTTTAATCTATATCTTGCATCCAATAACAATTAACCTCGTTTAATTATGATCAGAAAAATAAAGATAGCATAGTCGTCGTTCTTGATATATAGAAAAGAGAGGTAGATTGAAAACAGCCAAAATAATAAAATATAATTAAGATTTAGAATTTAAAAATGAAGACCAAAATTTAAAATTATCCCTTACAAACTAAATAACAAAATATGAAAGCAAAAATAGATTATGTCTTCGGTCACAATTAATCAAAGCAAACTGCTGAAATAAAAATCGGTTCAAAAGAGCGATATTTTCTCATCCATCTTTAATCTTGTTCTTCTTGCTTAATCATTTTTGGAACCTTGTTTGCAGACATCTGAGTATCGTCACAAACATCAACTGTGACCTTTGCTTTTACACCAACTGTCCTGCTAGTTGAAGGTGGAGTTCTAACAAATGATGAGTCTCCACTTTGTTTAATTTGGGTGAATTGGTAACCTAGTGATCATAATGTTAAGATAAAGACACAATTAATATTTTAATAATGTAATACATAAACAGGTAAAATAATTCTCAATAGTAAACGTATTGTATATGTTAGTGGTGTCTTACCTTGGTTGTGTCATTTCTTTCATGATCATCATCCAATATTTCATAAGAACCACTTTGGAAAGGGCACTATAAAAATAACAAAAGAGATATTTATAAATCAGTTTTTATTTATTTGAAATTAAAAAAATTATGTTGTAAATAACAAAATGGATAACCTCTTCTATCTTGTATTTATTCAAAAAGGACTTTATGAGCGCATCATCTGTAACCAGCCGATTTACTTGTATGTTTGTCTACTCCATGTAATTGAAGAATTGTATCATGACTTGGACCTTGAATACAAAAGCCTTTTCTTTGAACAAATCAAGTTCTTGAGGATACATCTCGTCAATGTTAACTTGATGAGCAAAGAAGTTGGTAAATTTATGTAATTGCATAAGTAAAAGAAGTAATTTGAATGAGATTACCCTTTCAGCATATGAATTGTGAAGTTCAGGCGCACCTTTTTTCAAAAAATTTGTAGCCTAACGGTAAAAAACGGTGAATGTTGTAGAATCAGTTCCATCAGCTACCACTAATTGAATGTTGTACCTAGTAGATTTTTATTTCGTAAGTTCATTAAAATTTAAAATAAACAAAGCTATTGGTTAATTTAATATATGCGTGCATAAGTTTCAAAGATACACCTAAATGTAGCATTGTGGTAACCCTTATTGCATTTTCTCCAAAAATATCTCCCATCTTGATCCTTCACTCCAGCTAAGCAATTCCTCATTGGACACGCACGATATGACCAATTTGTTTTTAAATCAATGTCCTTCACAATTCCGTAGGTCACAAAATAACCATCATGAAGAGAATATTATGAAGATCATTAAGAAGAAATTCGAAATTATTTATTTGTAAAAGAGAAATTACTTTGCACATACCTCATTGCTGTTTTTTAACTTTGCAATTGTCTTGTAAACTGATTCATTCAACACATCATTGCTCAATGAGTACATTGACGCCCCGGGTATTGTGGTAGAATTTTCATTAGAATTTTTCATCAGATACCTGTTTACATGAACGTGTAGACGATAAAGCAATCTCATTTACAACATTTAAATTTATAACTCAAAATTTTGCTATTTAATTTAAATAGATACCTTCTCTTAAGTTCTTGAGCTGCAGGAATATCTAAATTCATCAACAGTTTAGAGTTGTAGTTTGCATTCGATACTCCCATCTTACCTGCACGTTTCAAAGGTTTAAATATATTTGCAAGATTTTTTTTCTTTTTTTCAAAACAAATAGTTCAGTAAGCGCATGAGTAATTATATGTAGTCAGGTTGTTTAGGATCTTTAGCGTTGGGGACCCTCCATAGACGTATTATTCTGACAACTATCTTCCAAGCATTCTCGTTGGAGGTAACCTTGATTCTAGAGATAGATTCGACCTTAGAATTCATGGTGTGTTAGCTATGAAGTCACTAACAATGTGAATGAAAAATATGATATTTTAGTCTGAGAAACGTAGTATAAATAGTCGTGATTGATAAGTAGAGTTACTAACAATATTTTTAAAAAGAAATTTAATCAATTAGATTTTTTTTTGCATTAAAATATTGAACGTTCCAAACCATATTTAAACAAATCAAAATCAAAATATTTCATTTGATTTGTTTTAGGTGGGTAGTGGGTTTTATATTTACGGATGATCTTTTTTCAAACAACAGTTTTAAATTATTATTTTTTTTAATCTTTATTTTGTTTTAGATGGGCAGTGAGTTTTATATTTTGTTACAAAATCTTTAATTTTTTTTTTCAAATATGTATACGATGGTCTTTTAAAAAAAACAGTTTTTAATCTTTATTTTGTTTTTTTTTTGCACGGATCTCTTTTTTTTTTTAAAAAAAAAATACATATAAAATATGTACTTACTTTAAGAAAAAATATTTATTTTTTTAATGCAGATTCAATATATTGAACGGATTTGTAAAAATAAAAAATTTATTTATTTTTTTAATGCATATTTAACATTGAAAAACAAAATTTGTATATTTTTTATTGGGATGATATGAGAGCGACACGTGACAAAACCTTCTAAAAAAAAGGCTAAAATGCACTTTTGGCCCCTGATGTTTTAAGTTTGTGCAAATTTTGCCCCTACTCTATTTTTGTCGACGTTTCTACCCCTCATGTTTTCAAACAGTGCACCGTCTCCCCCTCCGTCAGTCAGGCTTTCTCAGCAGAGGTTCCTGAGTGGATTGGAGAGATGAAGAGGAGCATATGAAGTTGATGATGTTCAAGGAAATGATATAAATTAAATTTGCTTGATGTATATATCAATTATGTATGTAACTGAACTGATTAAATGCATATTTTGCTACTTACATGTCTTGAGTTTGAATTTTCCATGCCCCTTTTTCCAATTTCACTTGTAATTTCCACGTGGCAAGTCCAAAAAATATATAAAAAAAAAAGCCAAATCAGCTCATTCTGTTAGTTTTTTAACGTCTGACTGACGGAGGAGTGGACGGTGCACTGTTTGAAAACATGAGGGGTAGAAACATCAACAAATATAGAGTAAGGGCAGAATTTGCACAAACTTGAAACATCAGGGGACAAAAGCGCTTTTTAGCAACAAAAAAAAACTTTCCTTTAGTATATTATATAGATAGATTAAATACTATTCTACCTAGGTAATGACAAGATATTATTGTATTCTCTATTGGTAATTTATCCGTCCATCACACTACATCAGGCTTATGTTTTTTTTTTGAAATATTTGGTAAACCTTAATAAATGTTCCGGTTTTCTATAGATTTAATTATTATTAATTAAAGCTATTGCATATTCCAAGGAGAAAAGGAAAAGTTGTAAACCGTTGGAACCGGATAACAGCTGGTTTTACCAGCAGCTCATTAATGACTGAGAATGTTGTTTTTGAGAATGATTAAGAACCAAAAATTAGTCTAGTGATTCAACAAGTTTGATGCTAAAGAGCACATATACTAGTGATCCGTAATCACAAAATTTCTAATCAAATTTATTGAAAATTGGTTGTTATTTAAATACTTTGGAATTATATATAATTTAGAGTAAAATACACTTACCCCCCTCAAGGTTTGTTAGAAAAACACTCCACCCCATTCTTATTTAAAATATATACTCCACCCCACTCATTTTATCAAGTTAACCTCATTTAAAAAGATGCTAACGGAATATTCCATTCAAATCAAAATTATTTAATGTAAACTTATTTTTCCTTTTTTTGTCTGGTTATTTTTTTTTTAGAAAAAGACGTCACTTTCTAATATTTGACCAAACAAATATTCTCAATGCTTATATACTGTTGGAGCTGGTATATAAAGTAACCATTTTATAAAATAATTCAAGAATAAATATGTATGAAATAGTTTTAAATTAAAACTTATGGTAAAAGTACGTTAAACTTTCACTCCATAAAAGAATATAAAGTTATATTATTATTTTAATTAATTAATTAATTTGGATAATATGATCGCGTTGGTTATAACATGTTAAATGTTAAAGTATATATTACTTTTAGTAATTGAAAATGAGGGATGTTATTGATATATGATAAGAGAATTTTATTAAATAATATCCATACATTACTCAATGAATTCATAAGCAACATTTTTTTATAAATCTAGGAAAAAGAAATTTAATTAGTATTTATTTGGTGAAATTTTAATTAGTATGAAATTAATTTCGAAATATTTTTATATAATTCACTTTTTTCACCGCCACTAGAGGTTGCAAAGCTCTCATCTTGCAAGGTCTTTTGTTCAAAGATGACTAACAATGGTTCTCCCTAGAAGAGGCAAGGGTGAAAATAGAATTGTGAAGATGGAAGAATGGGTGTGGCCAAGAAGAGGAAGGGGGAAGAAGGAGAAAAATGGTAGTGAACCAGAGTGGAAGCGCGGTTGGAGTCTGGAGAAGGAGAGCAAGAGAAAGACAAGGAAAAATTTATTTGAAGAAGGTAAAGTGATGAATGGTGACCGGTGAGGGAGTATTTGATTTTTTTATTATTACCTCTTTATTTCTTTGTCAAGCACGTGATGAAAGGCTACTTACTTAGGCTAGTATGGCAGAAAAGAAAAGCTTTGTTACAGAAAAAGTTGTAGGCTTTAGTCTCATCACACACTGATGAGTAGTCACAGGCACAGCCTAGTGTGACAGTGCTAGTTGGCTCATCACGTGAAAAAAAATAATTAATTTTAATACCTTGGGTCGGTTCGGGTTCCGATTGATTGAGTCTTGCCCACCCGAAACCGACCGGTTGCAACCGTTTCTAGCTGTTTCTACACACCGAAATCTGACCCGACCTGCCCGCAATGATGAAAAATAATTCGGTTTCATCGAGTATGGGTCGGTTCAGATATTTTTGCTCAGCCCTATTATATATTAGTTTATATATTATAATTGAATTCCTTTGCATACCAACGGTTCTATGGTGTAGTGGTTAGCACTCTGGACTTTGAATCCAGCGACCTGGGTTCGACTCCCGGTAGGACCTTTTTTTAATTTTCTCAAACTCTGCAATCAGTGATATTGGTGCTAGCCTATTTTATCTCTTTCCAAAATTCATGCTTTTGAATGATATGCCTAAAAAAATTTGTGCAAGCTGTCCTAACAAATAATAAGAGAAACAAGAAAAAAGTAAATAAAGAAGAGGATTCCCAATATTAAGATCAAACAAGACAACATAGCTTTGTTTTTTCTTGAAAAAAAAGAAATGCTACTCCTGCTGCATGCTTCCTTCTCATCATATATCTGAGTCTTTTTAATCTTTTCTTAGCAGATCATAAAATATTACTGGCTTTCTGTATTCTGTCAAGCAAATGGC
This sequence comes from Lotus japonicus, assembly GCF_012489685.1. Classification (NCBI taxonomy): domain Eukaryota; kingdom Viridiplantae; phylum Streptophyta; class Magnoliopsida; order Fabales; family Fabaceae; genus Lotus; species Lotus japonicus. The sequence continues at coordinate 78,882,141 of NC_080044.1, read as the reverse complement.
CTGAGATCATAACAACACCAAGTCACCAATTTGTTAGTACATAGTATAAAAAAACTCCATTTTCTTTAGGGGGAAAAAATATAACAATTGTTACATATACTATGAACCATAGTCCATACTCCATAGCATATGTCATATATTTTATATGGATACTAGTGGCTACACTTTTAGTTATTGAGCTCAGAATTTAATTACCTGCATTGCAAATGCCAAGTGGAGCAGTGTTGCTTCAGCCCAAGGCCTTCCTATAAACTGGAGACCAATTGGCAAACCCATTTTATCATATCCAACCTGTGATGAAGGATTATGTAGTTATATATCATAGAATCTAGTGGGGCGGTACTACAATTGATTCTAAAGAAGAATATAGTGCATGTTTCTGAAATCTCTCTACAATTGATTCTGAAGCCAGGATCAATTTTTACAGAGAAGACGGTCTATGAGTAGCTTTTGAATTCTGTAATTGATTCTGAGGACAGATAAGCTAATCAAAACATAATAATCATACCGGAACAGTCACCGCAGGAAGTCCTAGGAAGTTTCCTGATATGGAATACCGAATAAGTGCAGCTGAAGTGGTAGAAGCAAACGGATCAGATTATGATATACTTAGTGCCATTACAAATATAAATTTCAACTATACCTCCATTGACATAATCTAGTTCACCAGTCTTCTGTGCATCATCTTGAATTGGGTATGCAGTCACACTGTTATAAATATTAGGCACATTTGTTACTCAAGAAAATTGCTAAAATTTAAGAAAGCAAGTGATACTGTTATAAGTTTGAGAAAACTGAGACCAACCCTGTTGTTGGTGACACTATGACATCTGCCTCAGCAAATATTTTGTTGTGAAACTGTAACTGGCGATTCCTGTTCATAATTTAACAACCTCGTATCAGGATAAAATTCTACAAAACTGTGATACGAGGGTAAATGCTTTAGTGCATGTTTAGAAATCATTCTACAATTGATTTTGAAATCCAAATCAATTATGGATAGAAACTTATGTGAGTAGCTTCTAAGTGTCAGAATTGATTATGAGAAAAGAGAAGTAGATTCAAACATGCGTTTAGTCAAATTGGGAGGCAAAGATCTATACTAATTACTAAGTACTAACAATATGCTAGTTTCTCAGGATGCATCAAGTGAGAGGAATACTTTGGTATGATACTAAATTATAAATGGTCTTTGTTTTCTAATACTGTGTTTTCATTTTACTAACCTTCACTGCCTCAATTTCTCAGCCTAATTTTTCATGTCACTTCTTCACTTATTAAGAAAACTAGGCCATAACTCACCTAATTTTCTGAGCTTTAATATACTCCATGCTGCTGAAAGCACCATAGATGTTAAGTCCTACCCTTACATCCCATCCAGATTCTGCAAGATGTCTTCAGTAATAATCTTTTAATGTCAATAATCATAACTCCCCTGAATCTAGATGTCAACAAGGAAGAAAGTCAAGGGTCTAAGATGGCATACTTATCTCGAAAAGAGTCAAGTGAAGTATAACACTCTGATGCAATTGTTATATAATGTGCCAGCCGCATCACTTCTATTTCTGGTATAGTGACATCTACAGTCTTGTTTTTTTAAAATGAAGTAGCCATGTTAGTAAGTAATCACTTCTTTGTTCTCAATGAAGGGTTCATTGATTGAAGTAAGAGAAGCTGTTTAGGGATTTCTTCCAAATTCACATCAAATAGTCAAACAACCTAATAGCATGTCTATTAGCTTATTTTTTCAGAAACAACTCTGGTTCTACTCATAGAAGCTTTTTCGCAGAATTGATTTTGACTTTAGAATTAAATGTAGAAGAATTTTCAAGCATGCACTAAGATTGGTTAATCATGATAATTAAATCAATGTTCTGAAGCTTTTATTTTTGGATGAAATTTTGTAGTACCTTCCAACCATAATGGTGCTGGAGCTTGCTCAAAGCATGGGAACAGCATGTTCTGACCTCATCACTGCAGTCATCAAACCACTAATTGATGGAATTAGTGGTTAAAGGACATAAATGATGTTAGAACAACCTGCTTTTTTAATATACTTATGATTGAATAATATATATTGAAGACCAGGAAATGTGATTCTGACCTTCCCATATTTTGCTAACCTGATGTCAGATATGGACTTTGTCAATGGAAGCAAGGGAAGATTTATCTTGGTCTAAAGTTTTGCACAAAACGAATACAGAAGTTTAAAGGAATTAGAAGCTTTAGAAATATAATAGAAAATCATTAATTTATCTTCATCTTCACCCAACAGCTTAAGCTTATCAGATAGTTAGTTCTTTACATATAGTTTCAATGCTTCTATGGCCAAGTGGTTTGGAGTTCAATCATTGTTACCCTCATTCCTCTAAAAACAGTTGAATTTCAGCACAAGTTAGGGGGCCATGTGCTTTGTCCACGCTTCAAGCCCAATAGACTCTTGTGTGACAGAGCGTGTTAGAAATGTTGATCAGTCCATTCATGTATTTTCACCAAATAGCTTAAACTTTTGGAATAAGTGGTTCATGACAAGAAGCAGGTTGAATTCAGACCATTTTATTGAACTTCATTCTCAGTGTGATATTTGAAACATGGAAAGAAATCATTTATTAATTTAATCAATATCAAAATTATTTGGAATTTGGGGAGACAAATTTCTTACATGCACACTAGAGGGTTGATGGGATGGAATTTCACCACTGATAGCTGCATAACTGTAAATATGAAACATCAGAAGCTTTAAAACCAATCTTAGAACTTTCCTTGAAGAACAAATATCATAGAAAGGATTACTAACGTGATCAATGCATCCTCAACAGTGTCTGCCAGTATTCCCACCATCCCAACGGTCCAGTTTAGAGGAAGAACTCTGAAGATGGCAGAAGAGCATTCTTCTAAATCATTCCAATCCTCCAAAAAATATTCAAAGATTAAAACATGACAGAACAAAATTGAATACTCACCCAGAATGAGGTACACGATTAAAAGTTGGTTTCAGACCAACGACACCACAAAGAGCTGCAGGCATCCTCACTGAGCCTGAAATGGTAAGCAAATAAAATATTAAGGCTTGTTTGGAAGAACTTATTTGAGTTTATCCCATAACATAAGTGCTAATGAAAGTGTTTGGAAAAACTTATGTAAACAGCTTACGACCTGCATATAAGTTGTTTTGAGCTTACTTTCAGAAGCAATTAGGTTATGAATAAGCGCTTATAATTACCTATAAGTCTATAACATATATTGAGCTTATGTTAATAAGCTTCTCAAATTAGATTATGAATAAGCGTTTATATTTACCTATAACATATATTGAGTTTATGTCAATAAGCTTCTCAAATTAGCTTATGAATAAGTGTTTATGACTACATAAGCGATTAATTAAGCTGTTAACCAAACACATCGCCAGCTTGGTTGTCGATATGTAGATTTGTAGACCTTATCTAGTAAATTCATATCACTTTCACTAAAACATGAATATGTGAAATTCTTATAACTAAAAGCAATAATGAATGAGAGTTTGCTGATCTTTCATATTTTCTAATTATAGGAGCACAAAAAAAGAAGTAAAATACCTCCCCCATCAACACCAAGAGCTACAGGACACAACCCTGCAGACACCACAGCAGCAGATCCACTTGAAGAACCTCCTGCAATCCTATTGGTATCATATGGGTTTCTAGCAGCCCTGTGGAAGTATATAAACAGACACATGATCATGTCACCAACTAATTCAATGCGAATTCATTAATGTATTACTCAGAAGACAATAATGATGTAACTGCTTGAATATAAGTTGTCTAAACATATAAGTTTCTTACCCATAATGTGGGTTGATGCCGCTAGTTCCGGCCCCGAGTTCATGCATGTTAGTCTTCCCAACAAGTATGGCACCACATAATCTTAGACGCTTAACGCAGCAAGCATCATCTGTACAAGGCCTTTGGTCGTGGAGCCACTTTGTACCTCCTAGAGGACACAACTTTTAGATACTTCAATAAGTAACGAAGCCAGCAGATTAACACATTGCACTACCTGTAGTTGGATATGGTAAACAATCTATTTCATCCTTGATAGCAACAAGAACTCCATCTAGTACTGATATAGGTTCCCCTTCAAACACAACATGCACCAAATGAGTATCTGAAGAGGGTTGAGCACACACTACACTAAATCCTCATCTTAAAGATCCATGGTTTAGGAAGATAAGTTTTATCATTTTGAATTGACACTTGAATTGCTGAAAGTACCTCTCTGATGCCGAAGAGTTGATTCATGTGCTTGTCTTAGTATATCCTCAGCAGTGTAGTTAATGAAGAATCCCATTTGGAGTGAAGGTTTTGAAGATTCATCAACAGCAGCTATAAATCTTTCAGCAACCTGTGCATATGAAAAAGAAAGATAATGAATGGAAAAGTACATCAAAATTAAGAGCAACTAGAAATATGAAGGGCTTGTGGCTGTAATACTCATATTGTCATACTGATAACTAGCATCAAAATGAGTTAATGACCCTTCACAAGTAGATTCATTCAATGTTAAAGTTTGAACAGAAAAACTTCAGGCAAAGCTTGAATTGATGAGTTAACTCAAGAATGATAGAATATCTTAGAGATGAAATACCAGGTTTGGTGTTATATCTCCTGAGCTGTAGGCTCTGGAATAGTCCATTATGGTCCAGCGACAAAATGAAGGTCTTGTTCCATTATGTGCTGTTTCTGAAGATGTAGGTAAGCAATCTATTGCAAGATGAATTTTCTCTGGTGGAGTCAAAGCAGAATCTAAGCATTTGACTTCTTTTTCTTTGTGGTCTGCAAGAATAAACTGAAATCACCTACCCATTCTGAATTATAAAAAAATAAAAAATCAACTAGGGATACTATTAGAATTTGGGAGACCTAACTATCCCAAAAACTAGCTCAAGGGTGGGGATTGCTCTACCCTAAAACACTTTTTCAACCATATCTCTAGTCAATGTGTGACTTCTTAAGACACCTCAGGACTGGACATTTGGAGCGTCAAATTTACATGAAAAAACATCTGCTGGTGACCCATATAAGGGTGGTATCCAATAAACGGGTCTATGATAGGCTCTTATACCATATTAGAATTTGAGAGTCCTAACTCTTCCCCCTAAAGCAAGTCTAAGAGGTGAGGATTGCCTCTCATATATTAGGGTTATCTCGGTCATATCTTTAGTCAAAGTGAGATTTCTCAATAGATATCATAGATAATTAGGTGCATGTTTGGAAATGCTTCAATGATTGATTTCAAAGTCAGAATTAATTTTGGGGAGAAGTAGCTTCTACATTTCAGCAATGATTTTGAGAAAAGAGAAACTAATTCAGACAAACATAGCTATTTTATTTCATAAAAGATATATACTCATCCAATTCACAATGAACTCGGATTTTTCACAAGTGCAAGTACTCTGCTATCAAAATAATATCCATTTTCATAATATCACGTAGTAAATCTCTCAGTTCTGTGCATCATTGAATGCAAAGAAAATAACTAACCTTCAAAATGATGTAAGGGAACATAGAGGGGTGGCTCTTCCAGTTCTGCATTTGTAATAAGCTGCATAAATAAATAAAAGTTTGCTAAGAGAGATGAAAATTTAAATTTGACTGGCCTCTCAAAGCTCAATAAGGAATGGAGAAATATATGAAAAGTGATATAAAACATCGAGGATGATTTATTCTTCTAGAATTAGGACAAATTTTCTTGAAAGCTAAAAATGAACCAAGAGCATACCTTGTGAATAAGATTGTTTCCCTTCAATATATACAAAAGCAAGCCTCCAAATATTCTTGATTCCAAGAACCAAGTGAAAATCTTGACCAAAATCCCAGTCATGCGCGGGGCTTTACTTGAAAAGATGATGATCACAAACCATTAAGACTTACTTGCAACCAAAGATTTGATATAAACATTCAACTCTGAAGATAAATTAATTCATAACTGGAGTATATTTTATTGTGAACTAAGATCTTGATTGGATGCAAACAAAAGATAACTTATTAGAGCTCATCTAGTGCTTAAACTCCAATAAGTGTTATTTGGTCTGTATCCAAACAGACTCTATCACATAGCATACTCATAACCTTCAGTGACACAGTAACTCCTCTGCTTCTGGCCGGAGTGTTGTAAATATTAGAATTCAGAAAGTGAAAATATCCTAGGAAGCTTTCCATGAAAAAAATCATCCCAAGAAAATGGTAACACTTTCATGTCTTGTACCAAATTTCAGAGGTAAAAAAACAGCAAGAACAAAAGACAATGGATTATGAACCTTTGACATTGGCTTGGAGATAGAATTCACTGCTATCTGGGCCTAAATTGACTTCATTCACAGGCTTGTAAACTACACTCTCACTTTTGAACAACCCCATTAGTCTAAGAAAGTTTCTCTTCGGAAGATGGACAAGAAAGCTTGAGATTATCACATATTATAGGAAGTGTAGGCGGAGATAGCTAGAGGAACAAAATAGCCACATATTAATTTTCATAGTGATGGGTTCTGACATGACAGCTAGATCAAAACATGTCATTTTCATTAATAGAAGGCTTAATCCAGTTTTTGGTCCCTATCCTTTGTCATAAATATGACTTTAGTCCCTCGCCGGAGCAAAGGTGGGGATTGGTTCCCAGTTTTTTGCAAAATAGTTGGCTTTGGTCCTTCCGGCCGGTTGGGTCAACGCCGGAGCTCCGCCGGCTGATGTGGCCCTTGCCACGTCAATTAATGAGCCTCGTTGGATTTTTTTTTCCGTTTTCATTTAAAAAAAATTAAGAAATTCAGATTAATCACCATCATTCAATCTTCATCTTCATCTTCCTCAACTTCATCTTTTCTTTCTTTCAGGAACCCAGAACAACATTAATTCTCAATCCCTAATTAACAAAATCTAATCCCTATTAACAATTCCCTAATTACTAAATCTGAACCTGACAAAATCCCTGAGAACTCTTAGCATCCCGTTTTCCTGAAGCATCCGATTATAGAACTTTTGCAGACCATTGAAATCATTCCACATCTTTGCGCTCTTAAAACCAGCTAAAATAGGCTGATAAGTCTCTCCATCAAGATAAAACCCTTATGTCTTCATCATCCTCATAGTAACCCAAAATTGCTTCATCGTCTCCTTATTCACCAAGATCCTAGCAATTAGACTATACATAGTAGAACTTGGCCTGAACCATTTTTGTTTTCATCATTCTCATCTTGTTCATATGTATTTTCTCACAACAAACTGACAAAGAAATGAAAAAATCCAGAAAACCTCCGTTTCTAGATCCAGGACACGCCAAAATACAGATCCAGGACCAAGAAATGCAAAAAAACCCAAAATCAACAACCCAGAAAACTCACCACCACCCCCAAAATGCAGATCTGAGGAAGAAGCCACCACCTCTCAATCACCAACAATCCCCATAGAACCCCAAAACCCTATCCCAGATCTGGTCTACAGTGGCATATAGAACCTCCATCGCTCCACCACGAGACCACCCAGGAGGAGAGAAAGGGATCGACTGTGTGGGGGTTGGAAGGTTGAGGGTGGTGAGTGATGACGGCGGTTCGGTTGGTGTGGTGGTGGCAGAGAAAAGATCGAGGGGGGGGGGGGTTGGGTTGGGTTTGGAGAGACCCAAGCTGTAATCTGATTTGCCATATCCCATATGAGTATTTTTTTTCCCCGATTCAACAAGCTAGACAAACTCCTTGGATTCTCTATCTTCCTTTCCAGATTAAGTTAAATTCCTCCTTTCCAGATTTTTTGGTTTTTATTTTTAAGAATTTTAAATAATTTCATTTTTTAAATTAATTATATTTTTAAAAAAAATCCACCAACGCTAATTAAATGATGTGGCAATGCCACGTGAGCTTCCCGGAGCTCCGGCGTTGACCCAACCTGCCGGAAGGACCAAAGCCAACTATTTTGCAAAAAACTGAGGACCAATCCCCACCTTTGCTCCGGCGAGGGACTAAAGTCATATTTATGACAAAGGATAGGGACCAAAAACTGGATTAAGCCTTAATAGAATATAGTTTGAATGAGAAAAACTAAGAGGTGAAACATTATATTCCTCCTGCAATTCCTATATCCACTGATACACTCACTTTCCAAAATGTTTCTTTACTTCTTTTGGCAGCATGCTGAAAATGCCACCGATCCAATTGCTTTGTACTTCTTGCTCTCTAGTCTCCACAATCACAAGGTTTGTTTTGTTTCTAATCTTACCTTTTTTTATTGGTTTTGTCTTTGCATGGTGATATAAGTTACATTAATTTACTGTATTAAATTGCTAATGGTCCATGTGCACTTCAAAAGGTTGTTTGAATATGATGTTGCTTCAGTAATAGTATTTGATGAGGTTCCCTTATGATAAAGTAGAGCCTTTCATCTTGTATGGTCCAGCAATTTCGGCCATTAATGAAAAAGCTCATTGGAACTACTTTGAGTTCTGGAAACATCTCCTAAGATGTGTCAATGAAGCAATTAATGGAAGATGTTCAACTTGTAGAGTCCATGGATATTAATTTATCAAATTTCATTCTCTTATTAATATCTAATCTGTTTGTCACCTGTGACTGAATTTGTTTGAATTTGATTTGATTGTTATACACAGCATCTCTAGGAAATTCTAGATATGAAAGTGCACCTAAATATGCAGTCAAATCAGCATTGAGGTCATGTACTAGCAAATGGTTTTGGTAAGTTACCCGTGCAAGCCTCAAGGTTAGGAGAGAAATTATACCAGGTCAAATGTATTTGATGATAAAGTTCACAATCTGTGACTTTTTCTGCAGTAGGTACATCGTACACCAAACCAGTTGGAAGTAAGTTACTCACTCATAAATCATAATAATTAGGTTAAGATATCAGAGAGAAAATTTATCTCAAGCCCGTGAAAAGACTCACAAGGTTCATCTCAGTACATGAAAGATTCTACTTTGTTTAACACAAGTATCCTCCACCGAAGGTAAATTCAGAAACATCCACATTTTGGTCAAGCTAATTATCTCAGTGAGAGTTTATATATTGGTACTTATAAGAAATTGATACTCAAAAAGTAATAAAAAATGCTTATATCTTAAAATCTAATAGTATGTTTGAATCAACTTCTATTTTTCATCCGACGGACTTTGCCTTTACCTTTAGTGTCAATTATAGAACCTTTTCCAAACATGTACTGATTCGGTTTGGATATAAATGATTGAAAAAGAAGTTTTAGGTATGATATTAGGCTTATTGTTTGGTCATGCATACAATGATGTGAGTTCCCTCTAACTCAAGTTAGGAGTATTTTCATTTTGATGTAATGCCCAACTAACCTACAACACGGCAGTTGAGAAAGAAAATAAGAATCAAAAAAGGAAAAATGAAAAGCCTAGAGGAAATTATGAGGACGATAAGCGTGGGGTAAAAAAAGCAAGCAAGTGATAACTTGTGCTTTGCAAGTTGGAATTAGTCAAATGAAGAGTGAAGACTAAAATTGCCCTCACACGAAATTTTAGTTTTAAGTATTAGATACGAAACCACGCAATTTCTTATAAATGAAAAACAAATATGGTTATAAATTACTTTTCTCCAGCCAGAAAGCAATTAAGTATTGGAACGTCTAGAGGGACCTTGTCTTGGTTCATGAATGACTTGGTGTTTTTCCCATATTGTATTGCATTTTTTGTGTGTTCCATGAGAGACAATCTTATCTGTAAGATTACTGAATCCTTGAATGTTATTGATGAATGGTGCCCTATTTATACAATGCATGGTTGACTAAATACATAAATGTTAGACCTAATTACAGAGTAATTACAGGGAATCAAATAGGAATAATCAACATATTCCTATTCTATCACACCCCCGCAGTCGAAGCGGGAGGTTCACTGACGCTGAGACTGGAGCGAAAATCATCAAAGAGAACTCGAGGAAGGCCTTTAGTGAAGATGTCCGCAATCTGGTGACGAGAAGGAACATGAAGGATGCGTGCCTGACCACGTGCGACCTTCTCTCGAACAAAGTGAATGTCCATCTCAATGTGTTTAGTGCGCTGATGCTGGACAGGATTGCCGGAGAGGTAGATGGCACTAACATTATCACAATAGACCAAAGTAGCCTGAGAAATAGGAAAGTGCAGCTCTAAAAGCAGGTTGCGTAGCCAACATGATTCAGAAACCACATTAGCGACGCCTCGGTACTCAGCCTCAGCACTAGAACGAGAAAGCGTGGGTTGTCTCTTGGATGACCAGGAAATGAGGTTGTCGCCGAGAAACACACAGTAGCCAGAAGTAGACCGACGGGTGTCGAGACATCCACCCCAATCGGCATTGGTGTATGAAATAAGCTTCTCGAGAGAAGAAGGATAGAGATGCAATCCAAACTGTAAGGTGCCCTGAACATAACGCAGGATGCGCCTCAGTGCAAGCATATGCTCGGTGCGGGGGGCATGCATGTGGAGACACACCTGTTGAACAGCATAAGAGATGTAAGGACGGGTGAATGTGAGATACTGCAAGGCCCCAGCAAGACTCCGATATAAAGTAGGATCATCACACGGAGAACCAGCAGAAGTACTGAGTTTCTGCTTGGTGTCAACTGGAGTGGCAGAAGGATTGCACGATGCCATACCGGCTCGAGCAATAATGTCACGAGCATATGTACTCTGACTGAGAAAAAGTCCACCTGCATGTCTGGTGACGGCAATGCCCAAGAAATAGCTCAACGGGCCCAGATCCTTCATAGCAAACTCAGAGGCAAGAAGAGCCATGATAGATTTGCGAAGGTCATGAGAAGAGCTGATGAGTATGATGTCATCAACATAAAGCAGGAGGTAAGCCATGTCAGAGCCTCGTCTGTAGATGAAAAGAGAGTGATCAGAGGTGCTATGCTGAAACCCAATGGTGGAGACATAATCCGCAAAACGCTGGTACCAAGCGCGAGGCGCTTGCTTCAACCCATAAAGAGATTTCCGCAAGCGACACACATAATCAGGATGAGTACGGTCACGGAAACCTAATGGCTGATGCATATAAACTGTCTCATGCAGATCACCATGGAGGAAAGCGTTCTGAACATCTAGCTGGTGAATGGGCCAAGACCTGGAGAGGGCAATGGTGAGAACAGTGCGAATGGTCGCTGGTTTCACCACAGGACTGAAAGTCTCATCACAATCAACACCTGCAATCTGTGACCTGCCATCACCTACAAGACGAGCTTTATAACGCTCAAAACAACCATTAGCTTTCGTCTTATGACGAAAAATCCACATGCAGCGAATGATATTAACATCACTAGGACAAGGTACCAAATCCCAAGTATTATTTCTAAGTAAAGCATCAAATTCAGACTGCATGGCGGATTTCCAATTTGGGTCTGAAAGAGCTAGCTTCGGGTTTTTGGGAAGAGGTGAGATGGTGGGATCATTAATGGTGACAGAAAGGTTGAAGAGCTTTCTGGGTTTGTAGATACCTCGCATGCTGCGAGTGGCCATGGTACGGATAGGTGGTACAGGCGGAGTCGGCAAAGGCGGTGAAGGAGAAGGTGGTAGGGAGTCAGAAGAGGAGGAAGAGGTCGTATGGGGTGGTGGTGTGGTCACGGTAGAAGGGACGGCAGGAGTAGGGCTAGGCGCAGGTAAGGTGGATGGATGAGTCCACTGGTGAATAAGAGAGGGATGTATAGTATCTGAGAAGCAGTCATAAGTGGAGGGAGGAGGGGTAGTCATGGTGGCAAAGGGAAACTGAGTCTCATCAAAGATGACATGTCGGGAGAGAATGATTTTTCTGTGCGACAAGTCAAAACACTTATAACCTCTGTGATGAAGTGGGTACCCTAGGAAGACACACGGGGAGGAGCGGGGTTGTAATTTGTTAATGGTAATGGAAGGAACTAAAGGGTAACAAAGACAACCAAAAACTCGCAGATGTGTGTAAGATGGATCACGACGATACAGAAGTTGAGTGAGGGAGAGATTAGACAGAGATGCCTCCATGCGAACATTAGAGAACTCCTGCTCCAGCGTGACAGCACGAGCGTTCTGATTATCCCAGAAAAGATCAGCCAAACGAGTCCAAGCAGTGAAAGCGGTGGAGTCAGGCTCCATGATGGTAGTCATCAGGTCAATGGAGATGGTGGCATAAATCCACTGAAGGACAGTGGAATCCAAAGTGAGCCACAACTCGTAGGTAGGGTCAGTGACAGGCGGAGGAGGCTTGTCCGCAGCAGGGACAATGTGGTGCAAAACCCGGTGAGAACGAGCATGGATGCGGAAAAGCTCCGCCCAGGTGCCATATCGATCAGTCTCCACGTCAAGCATAATAGGAATGTGATTCTTAATGTTCGTAACAGCAAGCGCCGGGTGGAAATCAGGTTTAGCCGGCGGGGCAGGAGAGGCCACGGTGGTGACTGCCGGAGAAGTGGTGGCGGTCACGGAGGTGCTGTCCGAAGAGGCTTGAGAAGACATGACGGCGAGAAGGTTGACCGAGAGTAAAGGAAAAGGGGTTTTTTTTAATAGGGGGTTGAACCGGATCTGGTCGAACCGGTTAGGTGCGGTCTGGATGAACCGGTGCTGTTATGAAGACACGCGGGTCGGGTTGGAGGGCAGCAAAAAACACGCGTGTGAAACTGCAAAGAGGAAGGCAGAGGGGACGCGGGTTGGAGGGCAGCAGATCTGGTGCGGCGCTGGCGGTGCAAGGGACGGTGGCGGCCGGCGGCGCGAGAGGGCCAGAGGAGGCGCGCGGTGACGGCGCGGGCAGAGGAGCACGCGGGCGCTGATGGCAGTGTGTGACGACGGCGGTGAGAGGAAAGAAGAAGGAGACCACTGGGTTGAAAGAGAACAGCAGAGGTGGAGAAGAAAAGAAAAGAGGAAGAAGGGAAAAGAGAGGCTGGGCGGAAGCAAGGGGGAGGGGAGTGGCGCGGCGGCGGCAGTGGGCGGCGGCGGCGCAGGAGCCAAGTGCGGAGGCGGTGCAAAAGTAGAAAGGTGGCACAGCCGTCAAACACAAAGAGGCTAGGGTTTGGATCACTGAAGGGCTCGTGATACCATGTAAGATTACTGAATCCTTGAATGTTATTGATGAATGGTGCCCTATTTATACAATGCATGGTTGACTAAATACATAAATGTTAGACCTAATTACAGAGTAATTACAGGGAATCAAATAGGAATAATCAACATATTCCTATTCTATCATTATCCTTCCGCATACGTACTATTGTGCCCTCAGTCATAGGAATCTCTGCTCCACATTGTTCGACATTTCATGTGTCTTCAAAATTTGTCCCACTTCTGTGTTTGATTCTTTTTTATTATCTCCTGTGGAACTAACAACTTTTGGTTCCTTGAGAATATTTCGAGATATAATCTTGTAGCCTTGTAGGAGATACAGGCTGCTGACCACCTTCTAAAGGCTAAAGCGAGTGTGTTTTCCCTACTCAAACTGGATTGAATGTGTGGACTTGGCATATGCTGCCAACCTTCATGTTAGGGTTGATCTCGTATTGTCTATGATACTAGTATCTAAGCCCGTGCTTTGCACGGTTATTGTTTTATTAAAAAAAAAATTAACGTCCTTTTATTAAAAGATTAATAATATAATTACAAATTAATATATATTATTGTATGATTTAAAAAAAATTAATATAAATCAAATAATCATCATCTGAATTAAATAAATCTTATTTACTGTAAAAAAAATATAATTATCTACATATTTTGTGGATATAAACAACGAAATATATCGATTAAGAAGCTTGTGTATCAAGTGAAAGCAATGTTTATTGTGAGAGTTGAGAGCATCAATCGTGTGTACAATTATAAATGAGCGGTTGAGATTTAATGTCATTTAATGATCATGTGATTTTTTTTGAAAAATCATGTGACTTTATGTTTTAATCTTGATCATTCATGCTAGATTTAATGGTCACAATTTAATACTCTTATTTCTCAAAATAAACGTTGCTCTCACTTGATACGCTCCTTATCAATCATATTAATTTTTTTGATCGGAAAAATACCTTGCACTCTCTAGTCTCCAAGAATTGATCCCTTGACCTCCCACGTCAAACTCATATGTCTCCTAGCTCTTACCACTTGTTCTATCATTCTAGGACTATCAATCATAGTGATTAATATAAATATTAATGTTTTAAATCACTCTACAACATATTTTCACTATTAAATTTCATGTAAAATATTTCTGCCCGTAAGAGATTTTACTATGTGATGAATGAATGTGCATCTATGTTACTTTATTTCAATCCCAGTGACACAAGTTTTAGATCAAAATTTCATATTTTTATATATATTTACTTCTAAACTTACGAAAAAAATCTAAAATTATATAGAAATTTAATTTTTGTTAATTTTAACTTGAAAATATTTTAATGTGAATGTTCTTCCCCGTAAGAGCTCTATTTTCACAATTAAGTTGTAATGCTTGTGCATATCTCCTCTTAAAATTATTTAAAAAGTTGATATATTAGAAATATCACATTGGTTACATATATGACACATACAACCTTTATAAAGAGTATAACAACATTCTTGAAAATATTTTCCTCTAAACGTTCATATAGGTGAAATTTTTTACTCTATATTGCCATTAGTTATCAACACCTATTACAGTATTACCATTGGTTATCAACAACATATTTAAACTCAACTTGGAAACCAAAATACTACACAACATAAGGATTATTTAACCTCACCCTAATGGGTAGCCCTGTTCATGGTACAGTTTCAGCTAAGAACCGTATTGAACTGTACCAAACCAAAAAGATGATTCTTAAAAACTGAACCGAACCCATTCTGATACACCCGAAGACCGAAGTAAAGGATTCATGTCGGACTTTTTTGAAATTGCAATCCAAGTATCTCCACCAGTGAAACTGACACACAACATAGTTAAAAACAGAACATGAAATTAAAGGGAAATTCATAGCAATGCCTCATAGAACATGAATTTAAAAATAATGCATGTATTAGTAAAAAAGATGACTTACTATCCTGAGTTTTTAAAAGGGTAAAACTTAGATGCAGTACCATAACTCCAGTTGGTACTGTTTTCCAATGAAAATATGACACATGGATTAGTTTATTCTAACTCACTAACTCTGTTATCTCTCCGTTTAGCTATCGTTTTGCCCATTATTTCTCTGCATCTCTCTCGTTTTGTTTATTTCAATTTTCATGGAAACTTAGAAACTGCTCACTCCCTCTCTCCCCGTTTCTCTCTTCCCATTTTAGCATGGTTTTTCTAACATTTTTGCAAGGATAAAAAGTTCCGTAAATTTCCCATAATTAAAACTTAGCCATAGTCTTGAGATCAAGTTGTTTAAGGTTAGATCCAATTATTCACTGAAAATCACCAACTCCCAAATACCCACCAGATCTCCCATCACGGCAAACTCCTATATCTTCTTTCACAGATCTGTCCCCTTTTGTTTGATCCAACTCCCAAAAGTCATTCTCGGTCATCATTCTTGAATCTTCTGAAAGGCCACTACTACCCCTTTTGTCTGATTCAACCCCCAACACTTCATTTCTTTCACGCAATGACCAAATAGAGAGAGAAAGGGTACTGGCAGACAGAATGGAGAAAGCACGAGGGGCGGTGGATCCGGCGACGATGAATTGAGGAGTGGGTGATGAGCGAAGTGAGTCCGAGAGGGGAGAATGGAGAGTCAGGATTTTTTTTTGTTTTTGAGGTAAAAAGATATGAGAGATTAATGAACGTTAACAGAGTTAGTGAAGAAGTTAGTGAGTGGGAAAGAATGGCTTACGTGTCATATATTCATTGGCCAACAGTACCAACAGGACTTATGGTACTGCACCTAAGTTTTTCCCTTTTAAAAACAGGACAGTTTTCACATTATTAAAAACTACTTGAAAATGATCATCATTTTCAAGTAAATGAACTTTCAAAGAAATCATCAAGCTGCACTGTTATATATCAACTCTTTCTTGGATATCACCACATTGTGTTTCGTAACCTGCTATCCTCTCCAACTCCACTTTCAATTCTTCCATCATAAATCACAATATTCGCTTGTTGGAAATCACACAGCAGAATCCCTAGTTGCCCATGAATCAGTTTCTGGCTTTCTGCTCTATCTCCTTTGCACCTTCTACTGCAACATTGTTATCATTCCCATTTGTTCTGCCCATAAAACATAAGTTTTAAAATCATCAGTAAGAGGACACAAAAAACCTACACAACCAAGAGAGCATAAAGAGCAATGAACCTGGAGATCGTTCATTCAGTCCCACACCATTATAAAGCTTCTACAAACACATCGAAGGGACATATCAAACATGACTCCTGCCCCAAATCTATTATACTTCTGATTTCACTTTGTGTTATCTTGCCACTTCCATCAGATCCACTTCAAGCCTTAGAAATGACTTGTACATGTTAGAAGGCGATTTGTCCATTAATTTTATGTCAAGCAGTCCGAAATATCTAGGACGAAGATCACACTTGATTATGAGCAAGTGGTCTCAATTAGTCCTGAAAATAAAGAAACACATCAAAGTATACTATAAGCAAAATTGAGTCTTAGATAAGAATTGAATCCTGCGAGAATGACAACTCACACATTCAGCCCCATTTACTATTTTTGTGAAGATAATTCACAAAATCCATATCTATCAAAATCACCTTTGAATGAAACCAAGTAAAAAAATTGGCAACCCGTGCACAAATAGATAAAAAGCAAGAGTCCATAAGCGATTTGAAATAGACACATTCATTAGATAGAATGGACGGCTATCATCCACCATTTAATAGAGCAACTCTAGATGACTTTCACAAAGATGGATTAGCAACAAAACCAATACAAACCACCCACAACACCTTTTCATTTAGTCACATCATTTTTTGTCACATAGCAGAGATCCATGATCCCTAAAGTGAACCAACCAGTATCAGTTAGAAATAAAATTATATCTTCTAACATAATTGCTCCATGGTAAAACAAAGGAAAATTAAAAGAAACTTATAGAAACTCAACTACAATGAAGTCATAGATAGAAGAGTGTTTGTAGCCAAAACTTGCATATGCCTTTGTTAATAGATTTTCCTAAGCACTTGTTTCTAGACCTGTTTATCTAAACAAATGAAGAAATGAAAATAAAGATCACAACAAACCGAAAATGAGAAGAGAAGTGAATAGAACTTAAGTCTTTTCAAGTGCCTCAAAAGACTGATGTAACGACTATAGTAAATCATTCACATGTTGTTCATAAATATTTAGTAGCTCTTTGTACAATTAAAAGATTAATAACATCACTTGGTCCTCAAAATGTATCTAAATACTATATATATATCACTATTCATCTGTAGAAGAGAACACACCAAATTTTTCTTTACCTAAAACAAATAGCTTCACCTACACCTTATTATTTGAGTTCTACATACAACTTGATTACTTTTATATATTTCTATGATTAAAACATCTCATTAGTGATTTTAACAAAATAAAAAAATTAATATCTTAATTGGTCATATGAATGTGCATTCATCATGGTAGGACTTGGCCACTGTAGGTAAGCAGGATCCCTAGGTGTCTGATTCAATCCCCCATTACAGAAAGGGCTCATTATCTAAATACAATATTCACAATACAAATGAGTATTCATATCTAAATAGTATTCTATAATGTCTAAAACTCACCTTGTCAATAATTGTTTCTATCACCTCATTTGCCAACTTCATTCCAGACTCACAAAGAAGTGCAATTAACATTTGCTTGACCTGTCATATAACACCCAAAAGATATGAAGGCCACACTAACATCTTTTTATAAAGAACAATTAGAATAATAAGAATAAAATGGAAATAATCACTTTGAGACAAAACTTATAACAATTGCCCTTCATTTGTTTCTTGGAACTGAGCACTCTAGTTGCATTGAAACTATAGTAAATCCCAAACATAACGGATCAGTACAGCCAGATCTTAGTATGAAATCTACTGTAAATCACAGCACATTATAACCAAATTAACTTTAAACAAAACAAAAAACCAGTGGGCAGTGGCTCAAATGCTCAATCATAGAAAAAGAAAAAAAAAAGATGCGCTGGTTTTTTCATGACAGCATTAGATCCTTAGAGGATTTGGTTAAAACTGTATAAGATACAAAAAGAGGTAACCATAACGTCAAACATCAAAGGACCTTCTATTTCAAATTGGATAAACCCTTTAGTTGGTAACAAATGATGGAATACAAAAACTCCAATGGAACTCAAATCATAAGCATAAAATAACATTCTTCTTTGTACTTTTATCTTTGAAAAAATAAAATTGTAACTGTCATTCCTATCTCTAACTTCAAAATTATAAATCAAGTAACCTTAGCATATCACATTGGTGACCAATAATTCCGAAGGCTAAACCCAGGGGAAAGAGCACAGTGATCTCAAATAATAAGATAATAAAAACCCATATGGCATAAGAAAAATACATCTGGTACAGGTCAGTATGGAATCTGCATTCCTAAGGCTAAAACCAGGGGAAAAAGCACAGTGATCTCAAATAATAAGATAATAAAAAGTAAAAACCCATATGGCATAAGAAAAATACATACACTACAGGTCAGTAAGGAATCTGTATATCAACAACTTAAGAAAGTAAGACCCAAAATTACATCACATTCAAACAATTTAACCGTGCATGGCAAGAGGCAAGTCAATACCAAAAGCCATTTTAAACAATCAAGAGGCATTAACAGTTTATATAAAAGAATGAAGGTCTATGGTGAAAAGAATGAACAATATCAATACCAAATAATACATACAAAACAAAACCCTCATAATTTATCAAATTCGGGTAACAATAACAGTTCACCAAAAATCAGGATCAATTAAAGAAACATGTTTGCACGGGCCATTCCCACTCTCATGTTTGCGCTGGTTTCTTCAACTCAGACTTGTACCTGTTATCCTCAAATGTCCCCAGCACAGTCCCTACCACACAACTCAACTTCAATTCACAAAACAACTACACCACACACATACTGACATACATATTGTGCCAAAACAGAAATCAGTAACAAACTGAACAAATACCATAAGCAATAGCAGAGGCGGTGCTAAGCTTGGACTAAGCAGAGAATCCTTGAGAAGAGGCGAGAACAACAGCGACATGTGCGGCCTGAGCGGACTTAGCAGCGGCGGCAACTGCCCGGTCGAGGCTTTTAAACGGAGCAGAACCAGAAGCGGACTTGCCGAGACCAACCAAGGCTAGTCTCTTAGATCCAAGCCCGGCGGCGTTTCTGAGAACCGTGGACTGGCCGGATTTTCCGGTGAAATCCTCTTCGGAAGAGGCTTCAGCCAAGAGACCGTTCAGTTTGGAGTCGAGCGAGTTGAGGATGTGGTTCTCGAATGGCGAGTCGCTGTTTCTGGCGACGTCGTTCTCCGTGACGGCGACGGCAAGAAGGTCGCCCTTCCATTTAGCGACGTCGAGGTCCTTCGCGACGAAGGAGAGGTTGGGGGTTTCAGTGGTGGTGGAAGTCGATTTGTGAACTGCTTTGTTTGTGAATGAGTGTGGTTGATACGCTTGACTTGGACTGAATTTATACAAAACAGGAGATAAGAGAGCACAAGAAACTCTGATTTGATTTGTGCGAGACCCGTAATTGACATTGAGCATATCAAATCTGTGGCCAACGCAATGGGGAAATCGGCACAAACTGGTTCTGCTAAACTGAAGACTAAAGGACTTCCATATAAAACCGTATGAGAATATGACACGTGGACAGCTGCTTAGAGAGTGACACCTCGGATTTTTGTCATCCTTAAGGGCTTGTGCTTTGTATCTAGTATAGATGTAGGTCAGCTTGGTGGAGGGTACACAGCCCCAAGTCAATTAAGTTGGAGGTAGACATCTGAATGAATAGCCTTGAGGTCACATTGATATGAAATATTATGTATTTTGTTCATCCACGCTATATTAAGGGACCCTATATTAATAGCACATTAATAATTCCAAGCCGCCAAATTAATAATTCGCAGGTACTCTAGTCTCTAGACCTTACGAAAAAGATAGCACTGAAGCGGACTTAGACCATGGGCCATTGCCATCCGTCTACAGTTATGATTGAAAGCAGCTTTTCCTAACCTTCAATCCCACACGCTATAAAAGCTAGATTTTCATTTTAGAAATGTCCAATGGTACAATGCCATAGACATCCATCAAAAAAATTCACAGCTATAGAGAGTTGGAAACTTGAATAAGACAAATCCTTCCAATTTCTTTCAGTTCATATCAGAAAATCCTTTTACAATTGATATTGAAGCCAAAATCAATTTTGGAAAGAAACTTTTATGCATAATTTCTAAATTAATTTTGATTGAGAAGAATTGATCCAAACATACTATTAATTTATAATTGGTGTGGCGAATCTCGTATTTTTTATTTTTTATAGTTTGATCCATGATATCCATGTTACATATAGTTCTCTGTAATACAAGGAACAAAAGCCATTGCTGATAAATTCTGTAGACCCAGCATAAAAATGCTTAGCCATGCTATATATACACACAAGTCTGAAGGAGCTATGAGCCCGAAAGGACCTTGGATAAGGTACCTTGTAGCGATGCCACTGAATCAATAGCAGACTTTGTAAACCAGCTGATTCCCACTTTAAGCTTATGTTCATCTGTTGGTAGCCTGATCAAATAAGCTATCTTCCTCGCTGCAAAAATAGAAAAGCTTAAACTTTTTTCTTCTTCTTAATCTTGTCTTTTTTTTAAAAGATAACGAGCATAATGAAATGAATAATATAGAATGAGACCAACCTACCAGTATGACCGAGCATAATGAAATGAATAATATAGAATGAGACCAACCTACCAGTATGACCAATAGGGCCTTCCAAGGTTAGCCCCTCAAAAAAACTTGGAGAAATGGCAGCATCATTTCTTCCCAGGGTCATCATCTCACCAAGATTTTGAAACCTAGCACCCAGATTAGGAGGAAATGTAATGTTAGAAGTGTTTATATTGCAGAGTAATTAAACTATTTTAAAACAAATGACCAACTTCTGAATGCAACAATACCTAAATGGCAAAAGCGGACGCCCATTGATAGCAGCCCATAAATTCCAGCCAGTAAAGTCTGCTTGCTGAAACGCAACCTGCAAGTTAAAGGTAACTGTAAGCAAACAAAGGTTTAAGTATTAGATAGGATATCAAGCAACAGTTACACACCTGTGCAGTGGCTGGAAGGATCCTTCCATTTGAATCCCTTAACGCAGAAGAGTCACCAAGAGCAAATATCCGTGGATGACCCTTAACACGGAGAGTTTCATCTGTTTCAGTTTGTCCCCTGGCATTAAGTGGAATGACAAATGATACATCTGATGATTCTAGTTGAGGAAGAGGAGGTTTGGATCCAACAGTCCACAGTACCAGATCTGCTTCAATGATTTTACTTTGCGCTCCCCTTTCAGCAGGTTGCAGGTCCAATATATATTTCTCAGAATCATGCACTGTGCCAATGCTATTTTCATCTACCTTTGTCAGGGTATCTGAAGACTCGGATTCACTGACCCTCCGAATTCCGCGAACAAAATAACCCAATAAAAGTTCAACCTTTCTAGAGGATAGAACCTAACATACATGGCGTAATGTTTCCTTTCAGAATCCATAGTATTACTTTTAATAGTAAATAACAATGGAAATGGAAATAGAAGTCTCAAATTGAATGGTATGAAAAAACTAGAGTTGTCGTAGTTGAGGAAATGGGTCAGTTGTCAGAAGCAGGACTTCAAGCAAATAGTCTTAATAACAGTTATTCAATTTCATCATGTGCCCATGTGGCATTCAATTATGGCTAATGTTTTCATGGTTTCAAAGGTTTAAGTTAATCAGGGATCTATCGTATTCACCATGCTCAGAATTTCATCAGAACATTTTAGAAAAAAAATAGGTTAAATTACTGACCTCTTAGGAAAATCTCAATATGGTAGGGAGCTGATTAAAAAATTTAAGACTATAATTTCCTAATTACAAATTTCAAGTTATAGGGACATATTCAAATTTTCCTTAAATTTACGGCACCTATAGAGTAATTAACAATTATCAATCCTTCCAAATAGGACTAATTGTGCTTTTTCAGGCATAACGAAACTTATGAGGAAATTAGTTTAATTCTTAAAAAATCAAAGTCCATCTAGAAAAAGAAGCAGCAGACACCCTTATTCTTGTAGAGACAGGATAGGATTTTAAAACTCAACAAACTTAATTCAAGCAAGAATCGTATTTCTTTACATATAACTGGGGTTAATTTAAGAGAAAATCATCTTTGTTTCCATTCTCCATAAATAAATGGGTTGCATTTCTTCAAAGCAAACAATGAATAATCACTCATTATTTTACACATACAGTTTTTTATTTAAAAAGTGGGACAATTAATTTTTATTAAACATCTAGGGAAATGGTTATACATAAAGCTCTAAATATCTGATTTCATTAATTGTTATTAGTATGAAATGGTATAAAAGAAAAATTGAAGAGAGCAGTATATTTCACTGCCTGACCATAGAAGGAAATGCAAACTCAACATATTAGTGGAGCATCACCTAATTGCACATGGCATCTGAGTTGTCCAAAACTGACATTCAAGTTCCGTTAAGCATAAAACTTAAACGCTAAACAACTAACCTTCATTGCAGCTTCCCTATTGCCAGGGGGGGCACTTGGGCAGATCATTGTGTCAACATTAATTGCTCTCACAATTCCTCTATTCTGCAATCGCTCTGCCACTGTTGCAGCTAATTCAACTCCAGAATAACCACAACCAACAATGGCCACACTAACTTGGAGGTCCTTACCAAAGGTCTTTCTCTCTAGGGTTGTTAATCTATTGTTAACTTTCTGTCACAAGAAAATAGCACGTAAGATCAATGAAGTATAAAGATGGCAAAGGTATAGATCAAATCTATAAGTCTTGAGTTATTAAATAATTGATCCACCCTGTCATGCACTCACGCGCGCATCCTCTAGAGTTGAGAAAGGAATTGCAAACTCTGCTGCTCCTGGTACAACATCCAGTTTAGCTTCAGCTCCCAATGCAAGAACCAGCCTGGCTGTCCAGATTGAAGAATTGAAAACAGTTCAAATCAACAGAAACAATGCAACTCTAGTTACAATAACACTGCCAGTGCACTTCATTTAACAATAAATGGACTCATTTTTCCTTTTACAGATGATTTATGTACACAAAAGAACATTTCAGCACACTACACTATAGGGTCCTGCCCATACATCGTAATCATTATTAGGAAGCATGAACTTAAGCATGACCAGAGGAGGTAGCCCATCATTTACAAATTAAAGAACCTAAGCTAACATGCAAAAAATAAAGCCATAGACAAACACACCATATTGAGCAGTGTATACTATAAAATAGAATTGCTTAAACAGTGCAGATTGTACCAGTCATATTCTATATGAAGGCCACTTTCAAGATGAACGGTTCCTCCGCTAGTAGATGCTTTGGATCCATTCATTCCCCCATGATCAGAGGGATGCAAAAGTTTTACTCTGTCTTTCAAAAACCGCACACTAGTGTTTGCCAGCAAATCTGAGAAACGCGGAGCTATCTCCCATTCATCTACTTCTGCATGTCAATAAAGTAATTCTGTTGAATCCTCTTTGAAATTAAGAAAACTGCAGTGATTTCTCAAGTATAATACTACATACCACCAGATAGCAGCTCATACAACATTGGCTTGAAAACAAAGCGTTCAGACTGGTCCACAAGAGCAATCTGTTTCATATCCAACAAAGAATATCCTTTTTTATCAAAACATCTTCAAGTGAACAAAATGTCCAGACAAACCAAACAATTAATATAAGACGCCACAACCGTAGCTGAATGAGCAACTTATCATAACCAAAACAGGCATTTGCAAATTTAAAAGGTACTACTGTGATTCTTTTTTCCTTTTTGCTCCATTGGTTATGATTCTTACATCAACTACCATGCAATTGAAATAACTGAATTGGGGAGGTTTCAGTGAACAACAATTCACCTGTGGTTTTTTATCTTCAGGCCATTCAAGTGATTCCAACCTTAAAGCAGTATATAAACCACCAAATCCACCACCCAATATGCACACTCTAGGCCTCTGCAAGCAAAAATTCACATCAAACATGTAATGCAAGTAGAAACCCAATATCACAAGAGAAACAGTAACCCTTTGAAACCTTGTTATCAGGCCACACAAAAATATTCGCGCGCGCCTTTTCCGATTCCGATAACTCCGCCGCGCCAGCTCCATTGCCGCCAATTTCCCCCGTAGCGGAAAACCGCAATTGCAACCGTTTCCCGGGAGAGCTTGCGAATATTGACGGATTGATTCCTCTATTGCTCCAGCGACTCGGGGATAGCGCGGTCCATGGTTTCGTCCGGTGAAACGCCAAGACGGTGGCTGTGGCTGATGCGGTTAAAGCAATGTGTGACATTGTAATCTGAGAGACAGAAACTGTAATTGAATTAGGGTTTGGTTTACCACCAAAGCAAGAAGATGAAGAGAAGTTAGGCAAAACCCTACAGATATGGTTGTTCTGCTTCCACATGCTCTGTTCCTCGTGTAAGCTGCTGCTGCATCACTTTAATTTTTTCATATTTGACTTTTTTTTTCATAAAAATAAATAAATAATCATAATAACAAAGCTTGAATAACTTTCTTTTTTTTTTTTTGCCCCTCCAGGAATTTATTTGATTTCTCAATCCCTCACTTATCTCCCGTCAGTTTTTTAACGTTAGACGCCTACATGCAAGCTGATTGGAGAGTGAAAGAGGCCTAGAGAAAGCACGTGATCTGCACGTGACTTGTTCATCATCTTCAACCTCCAACGGTTTCACCATATGAGGGAGGGGCTCCAAAACTCTATTGACAACTGGGACGTGCTGGTCACGTGCTTCCTCTAGCCCTTTTTCTCTCTAATCAGTTTGTCACCTCACATAAGTAAGCCACGTAGGCGTTTAACGTAAAAAAACTGACGAGGGATGGACAGAAGATTGGTTCTGTAACAATGGCCATAAGTGAGAGATTGAATAATCTAATAAATTCCTGAAGGGACCAAATGTTAGGGACAAAAAAAAAAGCTATTAAACATAATAATAAGTTTATGAAGAAGAATAAAATAAATTAGCAACCACCATGTACCCAAAGAAAAAAGAGCAACCACCATTTACCAGAAATTAAATGAGAAACCAACAAAATTCATTCCTAGCTTTTCTTGATATTTCCAATTAAATCTATTATAATATATCATTTTTAGAGGTGAGTCATTACGTTTACGTTGATGTTAACTCATTCATTTATTTTATTTTTTCACCTCAAGTAAGTTATAATATTGTTATTTATGAATTCAAATGTATGTTATATTCTAATGGGAGCATAGGAATGATATGCATCAAGGTTGGAATAATTCAACTTTAATTTCAAGCTTTTGAATTATGAATTATAAATTTTAAATTGACCAATTACAAGAGAAAGGGCAAGGCTAAGAGGATTGACATTTGGGCTAGACAAAATTTTCTCCAACTTCCAAGCTTAGTCACTTCTTAACATCATTTGGGCAAAAGATAGGGAGTTTGAGACATAAACGCTCAAACTAAGGGGCTTGGGCCCTATAACATGCATGGACTATTCATATTTAAGTTTAATCATACTATTTTGACCTAAAATGTTTGTCTTATGATCATATGCTGTCTTTGGACAAATTTGGTCTAATGGTCATGTCTTTATTATTAACCATGTATTTTTAAAGAGTTATGTCTTTTAAAAAGCCATGTCTTTGCTTCTAAAGAGTCATGTTTTTTTTTTAAAGAGACATATGATTTCAATAAGCCATATAACAAACTAGTGTATGAAAAAGTTAATTTTTTTTGAGTAATTCAATGATATTTGAGAGTCTTCTTTAGTTTTTCATTGTATTTTTTTTTGGGTCAATTCATTGTACTTCTTTTGTCTTGTCAAGACTTGATCATCATTGTGGTGTCTTCAACATTTAGAGTCATTGTTTTTAGTACTCAGGAGTTCAAGTGGATCATCAAGCCCAATTCTTAGTTTAAAACTAAATTGAAAGATAATCATGAGTAAGTGAATAATTAGTCGCATAGATAAATAAGTTTCACTATATTTAAACCCTAATTTTTTTGTCAAAACCCGAGTATTATAATGAGTTAGCCAAACAAAGCTGTAGGTGATGTATGTATATATGAACATTGGGATGGATACTATTAAGTACTGCCCACTTGTGTTTTTTAGTTTTATTTTTTTGGACGCACGTTGCCGACATCCTTGGTCGACATCGCCTCGCTTTTCCATGTTGCAGGATTTTTCTGTCGCTACTTCAATGCCCTGTTTGGATAACTTGAGCAGTATCAAAGGATAGAGTGCATCCTCAATTCTACTACTTCATACTTGTGATATGAGGACAATTTTCTGACAGAAAGAAGTGCCCTCAACTTTTCCAAACACTGACTACGGCTTTAGAGGAACGTACTACTATTAAATATGCAGCATATGACTCTGTTCAGTTGAAAATAAACAGTCAAAATCAACCTTATTGATGGTATAATATATACTTTATGACTTATATTATAATTTATTATAGCTATGCCATACACTATATGCAACTTGCTTGTTCTTTTCCCCTTTAGGGAAAGCAAAGGCACATGCCCTTTATTTTTTTAATCTCAAAGTCTTATCCACAATTATTATACATTATGTCAGCTTCCTTAACTCCAATGTCTTCTTTCACTATGTTCACATTGCAAAATCTACAACAATCTATATAAAATACCACCTTTGTTTTCCAACCACAGTTTTCTCCTTTCACCTTTTCAGCTCAAATACACTGAATCAATCAAATTGCCAGCCAGTTCCACAATCCAACGGCGAAGTTCCTGATTCAGAAATCAGAAAACCGCCAAAATATGTTGCAACCCCACTTGCAATAGGTTCACCCTCTATAAAAGCATGATGGACCATGGACATTGCTCTATTGGTTCATGCTTTAGTCAAACATTGACTAACAAGAAAAGAGTTAGTTTATAGCTATAGCTATGTCTGTGGCTCCAAGCAGTGCCTTGTACCTTTCACATATCAGTGAAAATGGAAACTCTGAGGATGGGAGTTTCCACAAGTTTTTTGAGCTATGGCTGGCTGAGCAGAACCAGCACCTGAAAGATCTTTCAGAAGCTGCTGATGAATCAAGTGGGGTTGTCACAAGTGAGAGGGTTCAGGTACTGGTTGAGAGGGTGGAGGAGCATTATGAGCTCTACTACAAGGCAAAATCAAGGTGGGCAAAGCAAGATGTCTTAGCCATGCTGACCCCATCATGGAGGAGCACCTTGGAGGAGTCTTTTCTCTGGATTGGAGGGTGGAGACCCAGCATGGCATTTCACTTGTTGTATTCAAAATCAAGCTTGCAATTTGAGGCAAGGTTGAATGATCTGATGCAGGGGATGAAAACATGTGACCTTGGAGATCTTTGTGCTGTTCAGCTTTCTGAGCTTGATGACATGCAGAGGAGGACTATTAGGGAGGAGAGGGAGCTCACTGATGTGATGGCAGAGCACCAGGAGACTGTGGCTGATGCTCCAATGGTAGAGCTATCTCATGTGCTCACTGAGATTGTTGGAGGAGGGAATGAAGGTGGTTGTGATAACAAGGAATTGGAAGAGAGGGTTGAGTCTGCTCTGGAGCCAAAGGTGGAGAAGCTGGAAGAGATTCTTCAGAAAGCTGATAATCTGAGGTTGAAGACACTGCAGGGGATTGTTGGCATTCTGACTCCACAGCAGGCTATTCATTTCTTGATTGCTGCTGCTGAGCTGCATCTGAGGTTGCATGAGTGGGGGAAGAAGATGGATGCAAAGAAAGGGAATCATCAAGGCCTTGATTCAACTATTTGAAGATTACAGCAGCACTTGGAATCAATCAAAGAGAATTGGGTGGAGGGTATCTTGGGCTAGCTTGGAGTTTATGTTGCTATTTTTACACAGAACAAGCTGAAGGAAACATGAAGAATAAAAGCAGCCCTTATATATCTTCTAGGAAGCTAGGAATAACATCAAATCAAATTAATAGCATGTTTGGATCATAATATTTTTCACCATATGAGTTTTTCCTTAGAATTAATTTTGGCATTAGAATTAATTGTGAAAAGATTTCCAAATATGTATTAGCTTAAATTAAAGAGGCTTAAATTTAAAGCCTGAACTATATCATGAAATAAACCAGTGATCCTAACTTTGATTCAATTTTGAAATTGCAGTTTTGGCTTTGTTTCATATCAGACCATAAAAAATCTGCTTCATTAGTCACTCATATGGTTGACATTGGAGGATTAATAGAAAAAAACATTGGCAATCTTTATTTTGCAATCTGCCAAAATGGCAATCTGAATTTGTGGGCAAAAATCTTCTATTTCAACTTGCAAGAAGGACAATCTTTGAAGTCTAAGAATTGATGGGTCTCCAAATATATATTATTTTAAGAAACTTATGATGTAAGAAACATGGGGGGTGAGGAATACCAAAAAAGATGTAGAAAACCTACTCTTGTCCACATGTTGTTTGAGGGCAGTTTCCATGACTAAAGTCTAAAAGGGATTTGAAGTACATGATATGTCAAAGGCAAAAATTCACAAAGTATTCATGATTTCTGACACAGCTTTGCCAAAAATAGCAACAAGCAAGGAATAGCAGATAAACCGCAATCAAATTGAAAAGAAAAAACGGCATAAGAATGTGTTTACACATAAAATAAATAAATATATCTAGTGTTCAAATGACTTAGATTAGGTATTTTTGGGCTTGTGGTGTTCTTAAAAAATTTAAATGCCCACATTACCTATATATTTCAATTTCACATTCTGACCTAACTCCAGGTAGCCTTGCAAGATTTCCCTGGAATTGATGGAGATTTTCCCTTTGCCTAAGTGATTTTGAAATTTCAGTATCAATACAATGACATGCATGCCCACTTATTGCTAAAAAAGGTTTATTAAATGTACTACTCCACTCAATTGAATATGAGATTTTTATTGTATAACTATGATGTTATTTACTTTTCTTAAAGCGCTAATTCATTCGTAAATATGACACTTGTGGTGTATTATGATTTTTAATCATCACAAAGTGTAGAGTAAAAAAGTTCCAGAGTAAAAAATTGCCACAAACAACAAATGTGCCGGTGTTGTGAAAATAACGGTGTACACAAATATTTTTTTTCAAAGAAGAGGAGAAACTATTTTTTAGTAATTTAACAATTTGATGATCATTACTATTAATTATTAATTGTATGCCAACGACTACTATTTGATTGCACCATGGTGAAACAGTTTTCAACTGCCCCACCGAAGCCAAAACCAACTTTAGATTCCAACTTACACAAAGTTGTTTTTAGTTTAAAGAGAAGTCTCAGATTCAAATTTCTGTTAATGTTAATGTAGTGTTAAATAATTATTTTGAAGAGTGTCGCCCACTTAAAACAATGCTACCCAACTTAAATAATATTATCTGAATAAAAAATGCATACAATTGAAAAAAAAAATTACTATTATGCTGAAAGAAGTCACGAGTGGACTGGGCCAGCCCAGAAATTTCATATGACCTGATTGAAATAAGATGAGACTTGCAGTTGCAGGCAGCTCCGGCGATAACATTGGTTCAAGTCCCAAGATTCATCTTCTTCGTTGTCGGTATCACCCACCCTCATCATCTCTTATCTTATTTCCATCTTATCCTCTCTCATAATAAAGTTTAATAACTTAACACAAAATTAAAAACCAAAAATATCTCTCTCTCCTTTCCTCATTCACTAATAACGTTATTAGCACGTTATCCATTACATATACTCCATCCGTTCATAAATAACTGACACTTTAAGGTTTCTACACACTTATTAAGAAATACAATTATTCTATTAAAATTACTCATTGTGTTCCAATATTACCCTTTATCTCACCTGCTCATAAATTTTCTCATCATTTTACACCATTAAATGAGACTTACTTGGTTACTCCACTCATTTAGTGTACTCCTTTTCATACTCCTATATCCAATGTGAATTATGAAGATAAACCTTCGTACTCCATATTCTCTTTTCACATCTGTGTTCATTAAAAAAATTATGCTAACTCATTTACTCATGTCTTTTGGTTGCTCCATATTTCATGTTTTCAATAAAAAAAAAAACTGTTGAACTCTTTACCTCCCTCCATACATTTGGATGTTAAAAAAATTCTGGCTCTAGGAGTAGTTTAAATTAAAATGTGTTTACCTCCATAATTTTCAATTGCTTCCCACCATAATTTTTGAAACATAATTTGTGGCTCTATTTATATAAGAAATCTGAACATAAAAATAGTGTTGAGATATTCTACTTTTATTGGTTTAAATATTGGAATGGATACACCCTTTCGTTTGCCATCTGAAGTAGTAATTGTTGACATTGGAATTGGTTCAAGTAATTTACTCTACTATTATGGGAACCATCAACAATTTATTCTTGGATAATTGTGTGGGTAATTAAGAAGAGTTTTAATTGGAGGGTAAAATAGGTAAAAATAAATAAATGCACTCTTGAATTTTGTAAAGTGTCAATTATTTAGGAACAAAAATTTAACCAAAATTATACCAGTTATTTAGGAACGGAGGGAGTACGTGATATGATACGATATGATTTTATCCCTTTTGGTTATTAAACATTAATTAATTACTATTATTAATTTGGGTAAAAAACAAATACGGTCACGGTGGATTTGCATTTCAGCCCACTGAAAAATACTACTAGTAAAATGACGAAATATAGAATAGGAAAATATACCAAAAAATAAAGAAAGACACGTACATCACATGTCAATATGTCATGTATAAACTGTCAAAAAAAAAATATATGTCATGTATAAGCCAGAACATCTAGCATAATTGATAAATAGATAATTGCGCTCATTAGGCATGATGTTCAAATTTTCATTGCTAAGCAATAAGTATGAAGAAGAGTTTATTGAGATTGAGATTTATTTACTTAACGTGATCTCCGACTTCAATGAAATTAATCTCATGATTGCTAACAGATCGTATTATAAAAAATAAAAAATAACTATAAAAGGAGGGAAAAGGACAGAGAGAGTGGGTGTGTCAATGTGTAATAGAGAAAGTGCCAAAGTATTAAGAGAGTAATAAGCACTGCACT
This sequence comes from Lotus japonicus, assembly GCF_012489685.1. Classification (NCBI taxonomy): domain Eukaryota; kingdom Viridiplantae; phylum Streptophyta; class Magnoliopsida; order Fabales; family Fabaceae; genus Lotus; species Lotus japonicus. The sequence continues at coordinate 78,850,924 of NC_080044.1, read as the reverse complement.
GAAAAACAGTAACTGCTGAAGGAGAAGAAGAAGAAGAAGGAGAAGGTAATAGCATGTGAAAGTGATGCACCAAAACCTAGCGTAACGTGTAACTCACAAAAACCAGTTCTAGCTCTCAATTCCGTCACGCCTCGTTCCAAATTCAATTCCAATTCACAGTAAGATACACAACTCTCCTTTTTCACATTCCATTTCAATTCAATGTCGTCCTTCTTCTTCATTCCTATGCGATTTCTTGTAACTCAAATTCATCATTCTTCAATTTACGTTTCATAGAGTTCATTCAGGTTTCAATTTTATTGAATCTGTTTCTTCATAGTAAAATTTAGGCTTTTGTGATTGTTTTATTGAACCAGAATGGGACTATAATCCTGAATGCTCAAACGGTGTGTTTCAAATTCAATCTAAGGATAGAATTTTGATCAGATGGGTGGTGGAGAAAATGTGTCAGCAATGCCAAAGGAAAAACTCCGTAATGAAAGCTCCTCAAGTGTTGAAACTGGGGATTTAGAATCTCACTCTCGCCTTAGCCTCGAGAAGGAAGTAGCCTTGGAAAGTTGCCGGGTATGCCAGTGTGCTGAATCTGATAAAAGAGGGGATGCTGCCCTAGAATTTCTGGGCATCATTCCAGTTTTAGAGAGCAAAGGGGAAGAAGTAGGGTCTGATGGCGTGGGGATTGCGAAAGATAACCGAAATGTTGAGAACGAATCTCGGGTGGTGGAATTTGTTAGCCCGGATGGCGAGGTTTTCGTTTGTAAGAGTGATTTGGAACTGGGGTTGTCTCATCAAGATACGTTAGTTGAGCTCGGTTGTTGTTGTAAAAATGATCTTGCGTTAGTACATTATGCGTGCGCGCTTAAGTGGTTTATTAACCATGGATCTACAATTTGTGAAATATGTGGACATATAGCGAGTAATATCAGAATATCTGACTTCAATAAGGTTGTTAGTTCTTTGAAGGAGTACGAGGCGTTGAGGGAAAGAACTGCTAGTGGAGGTCCTGGTCCTGCACAGGCTCATGGAAATACTGGTGTGGATCCTGATGCTGTGGCTGCTATCCGGAGGCAACGACTAAGTGAAATTGCACTGTGGTTTTGTCCTCACAATAGCAGCAATGTTAACAACTTTAGCAATGTGGATACAGTTTCACAGGTTGTTTCGGAGCATCCTTTGAATATTGTCATCGAAGATGCTGGCCCTGCACAGAATCCTGCTACTAAGTGGGCTGTAGAAGGCACCGGGATCCTGCTTGCTACGGGGCTGCTCACTATCACCCTTGCATGGCTTATAGCTCCTCGTGTTGGAAAGGTACATAGAATTGAATATCAATTGCATTGAGTACCTAAAAAGATACTAATATATCTGTATGGAAAGTTCTTGCCTAGATGTTCTTTGTTTGCATGTGCCTACAATACATATGCATTCACAGACCCTTGCCATGTTTCTATGTAACCGTTTTCAGTTTACCTTGAACTTGTACATTTACAAAATAATTGTAGGCTTATATTTTCAGAACTTTGTGATAGAAACGTGCTGCATGCATTGAGTCAGGCATAATGCTTTATATGGTGTTCACGAAGTGAATCCTAGGAGACCAAGCTGAGATTTGCATTCAATTGAACATACCATATGCGTTACAAGTCGCGTATTAAATACATGGGTCACACTTTAACCCTAATGCATAACCGTACCCCCATTACGCGGCTGTAGGTGCCATCGACCCGGTGACGTGTTTTGAATTATTCAAATATTACATGATACAATGAACTACCTAGATTCTAGATAGCTCACTTGATAAGTTATGTTGCCTTCACGAATGAAATCGCCCACTTAAATGTAAAAGCCCAGTCACCTCTATATCCTTTCATCTGAACTCGGCCTGACTACTGGACTTTCGGACCTCAGTCAGTAATACCAGCCCACATGGTAATTGTTCACTTTCCTCATTTAAATGAACTCCTATACAAGGGTTACTTCTCAGTCTGAACATACCATTAAGATTTATCTGCGAGAACCTCATTTATGTATTAAAAACGTGATAAAACCTGAGTACAATTCAGGGCTATAGAGAGGAGAAAGTGTTAATCATTTTAAAGTTCATGAGTCAGATTTTGCTTGTGGTATATATTTTGAAATATGTTCATTTTTATGCTTGGTATTATAAGCCCTTCATTTACATACAGTCCTTATGAGTCATGATATCAAGTAAAATGGATCTTGATTTCTGTTTTATATATCGTGACTAGAAAGTATGAGGTAGGGGTAGAATACATGGCATGCCAACCAAGCAATCATTTCAACTTACTCTAGCTCTTGAAAATTGATTTCCCAGGGACATGTTTCTTTTGTTACCACCTTTTCCTATTAGTTTGGGTGATGATGCTGGGATTGTTTCTTCTATAGAGGCCTGTCCTTTCCTTTTTCATCACTTTACCTTGCATGACTCACATTTGAATGACAGGGAACCTTGTGAAGTACAGTCTCTCTGTTCGTACTTGGTCTTATATATCTCTCACTTTCAGTCCATTGTGGTGGGAGAGTTAGACTTTGGCCTTTATGGAGAGTTCACTTGCATGTCTTTCTTTCTGTTTCTAAGACGCACGCACTTGTAATCTTCAAAGATTCCTTCTTGACAAACCCAAAGCTTCGTCCAAGGTCGAGTCTTTAGTTTGGATGATGTCACATGACACATTTAATTCAAAATCACTTGTTGCAACTTCGTTGACCTCACATCTCACTTTTTCTGGTGTAATATGTGCAAATCTAGCTATGAAAAAGTATGTCACTTGTTGTTGCAATGCAAGGTCGGCTACATTCCTTTGGAACAATCTTTTTTGAGCCTTAGGGAACATTAGTTGCGTGCCCCCACACTATAAGGCTTGAACATTTTTATGGGTTAACTTTGAAGTATGTCTCTTTCAAGGTTTTGGCAAAAACATAGAGGCTAAAAGCCTAAAACGTTTTGTGTGCCTTTGTTGCTATTCCTCAGTTTATGTGGCTGCAGTGTAATGCTTGTATGTTTAAGGGTGCTTCTGACCAAGTAACTTGATTTGGTTGCCTCCTTATGGCTACATCAAGAGAGTAGCTGCTTACTACTCATGGGCTCATGGCTTCTTCAAGAGAGTTACAATTTTGGATGGGCAGATTGATAAGACAGCCTTATGGCATTCCTAGCTTTTTTCTAACATTTCTTTGTATATTATCATATACGTTTGGTTTTTTTGGGTTTCATTCTTGTTGTATTTTGGATTATGGTTATATGTCTGGGTTGCTTCCTCCCTGTTGATTTTGATAAAAAAGCACATGCCTAATACAACCTATATTTGTTGTTCAGAAAACTGCAAGAGGTGGTCTTCATATCCTACTTGGAGGTGTTTGTGCTTTAACAGTGGTGGTTTTCTTCCGCTTTGTAAGTACTTTATCTTCCTTTCTTTGGTTCTCTGTTGCATTTTGTTAAAGAAAATTGTTATAAACTTGGTTATTGCTGGCTGGTTAAAACTTGCTTGTGGTTAAAAATAATTAGATACAAAACCCGCACATTGTATCAGTAACTTAAATATCTAGCATGAGAAAGCAAAGCCTTTGTCAATGATATTTGGAAATTTATTAAATCTTCTCTCCATCCACCAATGGAAATAGATATGGAAAAACTAGTGGAGGCAGAAATCACTTAGGTATGTGTCATCAATATATTATGTAAAATTAGGTATAACAACTAATTAGTTTTAGATACTTGAAAAAATGTGTAACCGATGGTTTTCTGATATAACTAGCTTGATGTTCTTAATCAAAGAATTTAATTTTCATGCAATCAGTCTAATTATATCATAAAAGAAACTAAGTTAGCTGAAAAGTCAGGTAGGAAATGAGAATTGTGGATTGTCATTGAAGCAGTAGCTCAAGAGCCCTCATAGCGTGACTGTATTTTTGTTCAATCTCAACCAGCTCAGAACTTTGAAAAATTGAGTGAATTATTTCCAAAATTATGATAGCAGGAACTACAAAAACAAAATATACATAAGATGCTTGATCTTAGTGGGCATATTTCTGCAAGTTTTATTTATTTCAATTCTGGTGCTAATCAGAATCTAATTATTTCTCTTGTATATATACTGTGTTATTGCAGTTTGTGCTCACCAGAATCAAGTATGGACCTGCACGATATTGGGCAATCTTGTTCATTTTCTGGTTTCTTGTCTTTGGAATATGGGCTTCTCGGACGCACAGTGCCCATACAACGTGACCCCTTACTACAGCGCTTTAGCATTTTCTCTCAGCCCTCCCCTTTGTCACTCTTGTTTCATTTCCTTGTCAATCCATTTGACTTTTGAGATTGTAGATATTCACTTTGATACAACTTGAGGGTCTATTCATTTTTGTGAAATGTAAATTAACAGTTATGCTGTTACACTCAAATGAGTTAACATATGTATTCTCTGTGTGCTTGGTTAGTTAAGAAACTGCAAACCATTTTCTCTATTCATATTTTATCCTCTCATTTTCTATCTTATCACTTTCTCTCGTAAAACAAACACGCCTTAAAGGAAACCTCGCATTATAAATAATTAAGTCTATTTATGTTTTGAAATGATAAATCAAACGTTATAAACTATTTGGTGGGTACTCAGGTTAAGTGCCAGCCGCCATAAGATTCTTCTCAACACAAGGTTCTATCAGGCTCCAACAGCAGAAACGTAGGTGCTGCTGGTTCTGGTAACCCCACAATCCCATATTTTATTAACTATCTCACCAGAATACAGCTCCTAAATTCTGATTGGATCTCATTTCATCGTAGATTGTCATTTTGCTCACACTAAAGTCTTCAGCTGACACAGTACATAAATAATTGTACCTAGCTGGGCATGATGGGTCCCTCTCTTTGTCCACCTTCGATCATTTTAATGGCTGTGATTGAACTACTGTCAGTGTTGTTGAGTTGCTATTCACGAAAGAGGTCCATGCATACAACGGTCACGATTTACCAGACCCACGTGGGTTCATGTCACATTCTTCATCCTACTCACTATTTGATCTAAGTAAAACGTTTCTCGAATTTTTGGATGTGTCCTCGTGCAATTTTAGTACATGGGGTCAATGCAACTTCATTAAATAAATGTGTGTTATCCTTAACTTGTGTTTTTCATGGCTGAGAACTCATTCGGTTCTGTTATATATACACCTGAACTTGCAAGTTACACAAATCAAATTTATGATCCCTTCTCTTACCCAATTACCAAAGCATTTTCCTCTTCTTGTTTTACCATGAAAAGCCTCTGTCTTGGCCCGTTTCTTGCAGCCAGGTACATCTTTTCCAACTCTTCCTTGTTTACTACTACTTTGTTATTCATAAAATCAAATTCTAACATATGAAAGAAAGATTATCAATAAGAATAATCACCCTCAATTAACTAAGATTTCATCATAGTTGGAAAACCTCTTACTTCAGTTCTTCATATTGAGAAACAGCACCCCAATTGGAAGCAGAGCTTTTGCATACAATTTGAACAGAAAGTGCTTTCGCAAGCAACTTCAGTTCCACTCCAGCTGTGTTGTTTTATCTTCATTCTCGTAAACTCTGTCCCTCCCTCTCTCTCTCTCTCAACCCTGCACATTTTGTTCATATATGGTGTTTTAATTGTAGTTTTGCTCAACTATGTTGTTTTTTTCTATGTGGTTTGTTTGCATGCATATGGTTTATCTTGGGAAGATGTTCTGCAACCGTATCCGTTGCTCCAGAATTAGAATTAGAAGAGAAGAAAACATTTGATGGGGAGAAGGCTGCTTTACTTGTTAGAGAGCTGAGAAAGAGCTTTGATTCAGGCAGGACAAAGAGCTATGAATGGAGGATTTCCCAGTTGGAGGGAATAGCTAAGATGCTAGAGGAGAAGGAGGAGGAAATTATTAAAGCTCTTGATAAGGATCTATCCAAACCTGGATTCGAATCATTTATTACTGAGGTCTTATATTTCCCATTTTATTTCTATCATTTCCCTTTTTTCATGATGGTTTTTAGTATATCCATTTGCCTTGTTACCATCATGGTTACCATCAAATTTACTATGTGTGCACTTTTTTGTTGCAGATTTCCCAGGCAAAATCCTCATGTAGTGAAGCACTTGAAGAACTGAAACACTGGATGAAGCCTGAAAAGGTAATTACTAAGAATAAGAAATGACATTTAGCATGTTTGGATCAACTTATTTTTGTTCAGAATCAGTTCTGGCACTCAAAAGCTACTCATAAAAGCTTATTTCCAGAATTATTTATGGCTTTAGAATCAATTTGTAGAATGATTTCCAAACCTGCTATTAGAGTTATTAATTAACACAAGTTTTCTGTCCCTCTCTTTTAGGTGAAAACTTCAATCACAACATTTCCATCATCAGCCGAGATTGTATCAGAACCGCTAGGAGTTGTGTTGGTTGTCTCAACATGGAACTTTCCTTTGTGTATGTCTCTTTTCATATCAGAACAGCATTTGGTTACAATGCAAAACAGCTTTTCTTTAGTCTAGTGTAGTGGGATTAGACTCTTTAAATACAATACAAGCCCTTATGCAACTTTATTTAGTCGAAATACAATTTCATTATTTAATTTAAGCCTCAAATGCCACAAATCTGTATTCACCCTTAGTTAATTATATCTCTTTTAAAATTCTGTCTGTTCTCTGTATATAAAGTTGACCACAGGTTTCAGGTCACTTGCCAAAACCACCAACAGATTAGAGCTATGTTTATTATACTTTTGCATCTTCATAAAATTTTGCTTTTCATAACTTTTCACTATGTAATGAGTTCTCAACATCCATACCATTTTGTTACTTTTTGGAATGCTTGCACCATCTAATTTATTGATTTTTTCATCTTCTCCACCATTTCCCTTTTCCATTGATTAATATGGTCTTATTTCCTATCTTCAGTGTTATCATTGGACCCTGTCATTGGAGCCATTTCAGCAGGTAATGCAGTGGTCCTAAAACCATCAGAAATTGCTCCAGCAACGTCATCAGTGCTTGCGGATTTTCTCAAAAGTTATCTTGACAACTCTGCCATAAGAGTTGTAGAAGGAGCTATTCCTGAAACAACTGCACTCCTGGAGCAGAAGTGGGATAAGATACTTTACACAGGTAATTTTTCTTCTAATATCATATCGATATCCTCCAAAATCACACCATATCAAACAGTTTCATCAGTCTCTGAGACAGTATAAAACTTGAAAATTTAAAATACTAGTGTTAATTTTATCAATGTCACGATTGTTGTATTTCCCTCTTTCTGAAGGTGTTTGTTTCTTTTGAGACTTTTGGATAGCACGAGTGCATCATGAACAGACTTCCATCCCAATCTATAAAAATAGTTTCATTCACCTTTTTTCCTTGAGGTGTGTGCTAAGATCCGCTTGTACTAGGCCAACGGATATCTAAACATTTCATTGATAAATGATAATAATCCGCAGTTTGAAATTTCGCTCTATTTTAAGCTGTTTCTGTGTTTCATACAAATGTCTAAATCTAGTAATTACTTATTACAACTTGGATCAAGAAATTTGAGTTGACATGATACATTTGATGATTTTGATTTATAACAAAGTTGTGCTTACTTAGCCTAATTAGCATGCCACCTCCACCAGAAGTTTCCAAGCATAATAGACCAATTTCTTGCAGGCAGTGCTAGAGTAGGTCGCATTGTCATGGCTGCTGCAGCAAAGCATCTTACGCCAGTGGTTCTGGAACTTGGAGGAAAGTGCCCAGCTGTTGTTGATTCAGATGTCAACTTACAAGTAACATCATTTGTTGAATTCGTTACTTATGCATCTGAGATTCTGAGTAGCATATTTTCATGTATAATAACCCTTGAAATCTCAGGTTACTGCTAGGAGGATAATAGCTGGAAAATGGGCATGCAATAGTGGACAAGCATGCATTTCTGTTGATTATATCATCACCAAAAAAGAATTTGCTCCTGCGCTGGTAAGATTGCCCTTATAATACAAATTTCAGCATGCTATTAAAATGTCTCTTGATAAATTGTTAATGGGCAGATAAATGCTTTAAAAGAAGAATTGGAGCAATGTTTTGGGAAAGATCCGATTGAATCAAAAGACATGTCACGTATTGTGTCTCCAGCTCAATTTACACGACTTGCGAAGCTCTTGGATGAGGTATCTGACAAAATTGCTCTAGGAGGTCAGAGTGATGAGAAGAAATTGTGAGTTGTATTCCCATCTTGGTTCTTAAGATTGAAATTATTTGTAACAATATCATAACTTCAATTCTCTCTCTATGTTGCAGAAAGATTGCTCCAACTATCGTATTGGATGTTCCACAAGAAGCTATGATAATGCAAGAGGAGATATTTGGGCCAATAATGCCGATCATCACTGTGAGTACATATGGGACTTGTTGACAAGGAGATAACTCTTCTTGATGCAGGGAAAACATGTTCAAAACTTATATGTTTTTATATGTTTTTATACTTCACATAGAAGTTAGGTTCTTATATCCTTTCCTCATATATTTTTGCAGGTGGACAAGATAGAAGATTGCTTCAGTATAATCAAATCAAAGCCAAAGCCTCTCGCTGCATATCTCTTCACAAACAATGAACAGCTGAAGAAGGACTATGTTGAAAAGATATCTTCTGGAGGGATGCTCATCAATGACACTATTATGCATGTAATTATTCTCTCACTGAAATTTATACATGAAAAATCATCATCTGCTAACACACACACACACACATATTATAAATTTTGCCTAGCTATGATCCTATTTTCATAAATTTTGCTCTCTATTAATAGTGCTCAATCAGTAGAACAAAAATTTTGCTCTCTATTTTCATATTCATCAAAGTTGAAATCAATACTTGTACACACACACATATGAAGATACTTAAGCTAGTTTCACATTGATGCAGGTTGCAACTCGTGGATTGCCTTTTGGAGGAGTTGAAGAGAGTGGAATGGGTTCTTACCATGGAAAATTCTCTTTTGATAGTTTCAGCCATAAAAAGTCAGTTCTTTATAGAAGTTTTGATGCAGATTCATCCCTTAGGTACCCTCCATATACACCTCAGAAGCAAAAATTGTTGAAGGCCATTATCAGTCGCGACATTTTTGCCATCTTTCTTGCTTTGTTTGGAAGCTCTAAAGAATGAATGATGCGTAAGGGACATGTTATATGTTCTTGTTCTCCCCTGTCTATAAATGTTCTGTTCATTTTTAGATATGTATTGACGTGCTATTTAAAAAAATGTTCACAAATAAGGAAATATTTAAACTTTGTCCTAGGCCAGTAACATTAATAATACTGATGCTCCTCTTCCTTATAAATCTCCTCAAGTCTATGAGCAAATCCTATGCCACTTATATATTTATGTCAATTTTGTATTTCTTACACATTGTGTGTGTGTATATTCAAAAGTTTTAGTTATATCTATACCTCTTTATATTGTCACTGATCGTTACTAGACTTCTATGATTGTGGATTTGTGGTCTAGAATTCATTTTAATTTTACTTGCTCTCATGTATTTGATTATAGATGGATGTAACTCTTCTGTTATGTCTATTATTTCCACACAACCTGAAAGTTTAGCTAGTGTCATTTGTTATTAAAGTCAATCTCTATCCCCAACTGAACCTTTTCTATTGGAGAGTGTTAGCTTGGGAGTTGCAAGCACATGAATTAGTTCATGTTAAAACATTGTGTTGTAGTTTTTTTTAGATGAAACGAAATATATACTAAGAGTTAACTCAAAGAACTCAATGCATCCGCGTGAAGGAAAGAAACTAAACCCGGGGGAGCATTCTCCACCCAGTCAACATTTGGAAAATCATACGCTAATTTTGCAACAAAATCAGCCGCTTGATTCCCCGTTCTCCTAATAAAACTGAAATTAAAAGACTCAAAGGACAAAGCAATAATCCGACAATCAGCAAGAACAGAAGCAAAATAAGAAATCTCTTTTTCCCTCCCATGCCAAGCCTTGACAAGCACTTGACAATCGGACTCGAAGACGACACGCGTGAACCCAAATACAAGAGCTTTACGGAGTGCCCAACGCAAACAAAGTGTCTCAGCCAAGATAGGTGAAGAAGTTGGCGTCATCGGTGATCGGTCCACAAGCTGCAGCCAGCAAGCTTCCCTTTAACATGTTTAATTTTAGGTTAAATGCTTATAGTTTTAATGTTCGATGTTCATGATTATGATTGAGATGGACTTTGGATGATTTTCCAACTAAGTTATGTGCAGTAACAAAGTATGTATTATCCATATTTTTGAAATTTTCGCTCTTATTTGAAATTAATTTTTTGTTAATGATAGAATTGGTATAAAAAAATTTACTTACATTGTAAAAAGAAAACCAAAATCGTTACTAACCAGATTCCTAGACCAGTCTTGATTGACCCCGCTTGCATAGACCCAATCCGATTCAATCTGCCTTGGCCTTAGCTTGCTCAGCCCAACCAGGCAGCCCCACAGTCAAGCGTAATCTGAAAGGGTAGGCCCAAATGAATCAAGAGATAAGGGAGTATTCTCTTCCCCTAAAATCATGCATTGAATTCTCAAACCTTGCTTTTAAATATAGGGTCACCAATCACAGTTGAGTAAGGTATGCACATTTTATATGTACGGTTAGTATGCTCGACCTAGACCAGCGTTAGAGTTTCTTTTACATGTGACATCTTGTCGTTCCAAGAAATCAAAGCTTGAAGTCAATCTACCAATTCGAACCAGGCGCCCGTCAAATTTTAAAAATTATATAATCTTTTTGACAAAAAAAAAATCATATAAATTTGTTAGAAAGAAATGTGGTGTAACAAAAAAAAAATCAGGTGTAATAAAACTGTAAAAGTAACTAATTATTTTTGTTTTGTTTTTTGCTACAATCATTTTCTCATGAAGTCGTGGAAGGAGACAGGGAGAAGTTTCCAAGAAACTGGCAATCACACTGAAACCCGAACACTTGCTCATTGCTCATTGCTTCCTTTTTTCTTCTGCATCAACAGTTAAGGGAGACACAGTTCTGTTCTGTGTAGCATTTGATGGATGTTTCCTTGTGAAGAAGAAAGGAATAACAAAAAACCAGACCATGAGAAGCAATCCCACTTCTAATGCCTGAGGTTGTCCTGTCCTTTCTTCCTTCCTAAACCCAAACTCAATCCAAGGTTGTCATTCACACCAAGTTATGAAGCAAAAGCAATACCTATGATACCTTCATGAACAAGGACAACCAACAACTCTTTCAAGAAGAAACCAACATTTTAACTTTAAACTTAACCAATCAATCTTCAGTTTCTTTTCATTCCTAGTTTGCTAATAAAAAAAGAGCTATTTTGGATTAACAGGGAGAGAAGAAAATGAAGATAGGGAAGGTGGGATGGTTGATGGTGGTGCTTACAATGATGGTGTTCAGCTTGTCCTCTTGTTCAGCTTGGTTTGGTAACAAACACAGACATAGAAGGAACTCTATTCTCCCAGATGAAACCACATCCTCAAAGCCAAGGCTCATGAACTCTGCTGGTTCCTCTGTTGTGTTCCAAGTTAATGGAAATGTTTATCCTGTTGGGTAAGTAAATTCAATTTCCTTTTCTGGGTTGCTTGTTCCTTTTCATGTTTTGGGGTTCACTTGATATCGAAATTCACTACTGGAATATTTCTTTTTTGTATTTTAATTACTAGGCACTTTCTGTTGCTTTAGAAATCTGTTAGTTTACTATTTATATAACAAAAGGAAAGGCATAAACATGTTTGGAAATACTTCTGCAATTGATTCTTCTGCCGGAATCAATTTTAGGTAGAAGCTTTTGTGAGTAGCTTCTATGTCTATGTCTCAGAATTGATTATGATGAAAGAGAAAATTATCGAAACGTGCTATCACATAGTGTCTTGTGGATATTTGGTTTTACGATTTGCACAAAATTCAAAGAGTAAGTGATTCTAGAATATTTTACCGTGAAACCAAACATGCTATAAAACAGAAATGAAATAGAAAAACAGAAGAAACGCTTTCTAGCCTTAAAGTTACAAGAAACTAGCAATCCCACTGAAACCCGAGCACTTGCTCAATGCTCATTGCTCATTGCTCCCTTTTTCCCTTCTGCACCAACAATTGGGATTGGATGAAATAATTAATTAACATTGACAAATGGAAGAAACTTTATATTCTGATGTAAGTTTCACCTTTAATTTCAAAATTTTCAGGTTCTATAATGTTTCTCTCAACATTGGCCAGCCACCAAGGCCCTACTTTCTTGATATTGATACTGGTAGTGACCTCACTTGGCTCCAATGTGATGCTCCTTGTTCCCATTGCTCTGAGGTACTATTACGATGACTATATGGAAAATCCCCACAGCAATTTTTTCTTTATAAATTCTTAAAGAGGCAAAGAATGTGCAGTACAAAATAATAGATTAAAAACCTCATCTTGAATATAGATAGATAGATGGATACATACGTACATGTTTGGAAAGCATAATCAATTCTGAAGAGAAACTTATATGACTAGCTTATAGTGCTAATATTGATTATGAGAAAAAATAAACTGATCCAAAACATTTGTTGATTCTTTTACTTCAGACATACCATCCTCTCTACCGGCCTAGCAATGACTTTGTGCCTTGCAAGGATTCCCTCTGTGCATCCTTGCAGCCCTCTGATGACTACAACTGTGAAGACCCTAATCAATGTGACTATGAAATTGAGTATGCAGATCACTACTCAACCCTTGGTGTGCTTCTCAATGATGTCTACCTTCTCAACTTTACCAATGGAGTCCAACTTAAAGTTCGGATGGGACTTGGGTTCGTTTACTCTGCAAGCTTTGTTTTACCACCTCTCAGCCATTTTTACTTTCTTTGTGTGTGCATGTTCTATTAAAATACTGGTGTTTCTGCAAGCAAAACCATTCAGGAATGACTCAAATTGTTTTCATCTTTATTGTCTAACAAATTTTATGAAGTCCAGAAATCATGAGAATTTGAATATATTCTCCTTGGATAGTACATGCCTATTTCAGAAAAAAAAAAAAAAACACCTCTATTGCATGATCCAACATTTGGTATATACTATATACAGAACATATTTGATGATGTTAACCTAACATAGACTCATGAAGATTACAATTTATGCCATATTTTTGTTAAGAAATTCTTAAGAAGTTTCTTATGCACCTTTTTCTGATTCCTTTCAACAGATGTGGATATGATCAGGTTTTTTCACCATCTTCATACCACCCCTTAGATGGAATACTTGGGCTAGGTAGGGGAAAAGCCAGCTTGATATCACAATTGAATAGTATGGGATTGGTGCGAAATGTAATTGGACATTGTTTAAGTTCTAAGGGAGGGGGATATATCTTCTTTGGAAATGCTTATGATTCTTCTCGAATGATTTGGACTCCGATTTCATCTATAGATTCGTAAGTACACCTTCGTAAATCAGATCCTAACTTAATGAGATAAGGCTTTTGTTACGTGTTACGTGTATTTTAATGACTCGTAATTCTATCTGCTGATGTAAAATCCTATGTGTGGTTTGTTTCAGCAAACATTACTCAGCAGGGCCAGCTGAACTTGTTTTGGGAGGAAGGAAGAGTGGGGTGGGAAGTCTTACTGCTGTTTTTGACACTGGGAGTTCTTACACTTACTTTAACTCTCAGGCTTACCAAGCATTACTTTCTTGGGTCAGTTAAAATCTCACCATATTTCCCTATTTGAAGTATTTCTATAAGTATGAGGCATTTCTGCTAAAGATCATGTAAATATCATGATTCAAGATTCAAAATTGTATGAAAAAATTAAAGGGTGAAATATGTTTAGTCCTTGATGTTAAGCCATATTCTGTTATATGCACCATCATTAATAGCATGGTTAGATCAAATCTTCTTTTTTTCAGATTCAATCCTGAAACTCAAATGCTAGAAAGTTGATTTTGACTTTAGAATCAACTGTAGAAGGAGTTTCTAACATGCGCAAAATAGTTTTGATCTAATGTCTAGGAGACTAAAACAAGATATTTGAAAATGAGAGACCAAAATCAAAATTTCAGACCTTTATAGAGACTGAAAACATACTCAACTTAAAAATAAATGAAGTACTTTCTTCAGTAATACCAGAAAATATTGGCTGGTAACTTAAGTTGGTGTTTTGTTTAATTTTCAAATGCAGTTGAAGAAGGAATTAACTGGAAAACCCATAAAAGTAGCACCTGATGATCAGACTTTACCTGTCTGCTGGCACGGTAGAAGACCTTTCAGAAGCATGAGTGAAATCAAGAAATACTTCAAGCCTCTAGCACTTAGTTTCACCAATGGTGGAAGAGTTAAAACTCAATTTGAGATCCCTCCTGAAGGTTATCTGATAATATCAGTGAGTTCTAACCTACAAGTGTCTCCTATCATATGTAACATGCATTTCATGTGTCATGTGTGAATGCTAACTATTTGTTTTGCCATGCCAGAACTTTGGGAATGTTTGTCTAGGCATTCTAAATGGCCCTGAAGTAGGGTTGGGGGAACTGAACCTAATTGGAGGTGAGAACTTTGTTATGTTGTCACTTTTTATTTTCTTCTGCTTCTCTCCTTTTGGATAATGATTAATGAATATTGTGTGTGTTTGGAAACCCTTCTACAATTGGTTCTGAAGACTCTTCAGAATCAATTCTAGAGAGAAGCTTGTGTGTTTAACTTCTAGATTTCAGAATTGATTCTGATGAAAGAGAAACTGATCTTAACATGCTAACCATTACTAGCATTACAATTCTTCACTTTTCCAACAAAATGCTTCTTAAACTCTGCATTATACAAGTCCTGGTGTTGTTTATGCAGATATATCAATGCAAGACAAAGTGATGGTATTTGACAATGAGAAGCTGTCGATTGGGTGGGGAGCTGCGGATTGCGACCGTGTTCCAAGATCTAGAGATTTTAGTATTTGATCATAAAAAAATGCTTAATCCACACATGCATAGCGTTGCTATCATCAAGAGGATGGATAATGACCTGTGCTTTATAGAGCAGGGTGATAACACTACTTATGTATTGTCTTTATAGAGTGTATGATGTCTACTTGCTTATGATTTGTGAATACTTATTCAACCTTGTGTATAACATATTGCTGTAGAGTATAGAGATCCAGATATATTATTTATTTCCTTCTGGTTAGAGAAGTAAATTGCCATAACACATTAGCTTCACTACATTGCTGTGTGCCTGTGACTGTGAGGCATTCATTTAGAACTTGAAGGGAAAAGACAATTTCAAAACACAGTAACTCTATATGCTACGCTTGGTAGCTTCTTACTATAAGTGATAACTAGACTCTCATTCACAGATCCAAATATGCTAAAAGCAAATTTATGCAAGATAGAGACATGCATCAATTATTCTTTAATTAGGTGGCAGGTCTCATGCAGCTTCCTTTTGAACGATGTCAGGATCATTCAAGTTTGACTGCTGAAGAAATAGATGTACTTATCATGTAAACTATATACTATTTTCCAACAGGTTTCTGTTTTTCTTATAATGTCATTTTCCTTCATAGATATGTTAGTTTTAAGGTTCAAACTGTCAACCATGGGCATAGAATTCTGAGGCATATGCTGTTCCACACCATTCCAAAAGCCTCCTTCCTCTCAACTTGGTATTTTTTAGACTTTTGAAAAGTCTAGTTTAAAGCAGACATAGCCTGATCTGACCACTTAATTTCCTTATATCAACAAGTTTAGCCTTACCACTACTATATTTCTGCGAACATAACTTTTAAACTGAATCATTCTGAAATATAACTAAAAAAAGATATATTATACATATTGTTTCATAACCATATAAAAAAATCCTAACACAATACCATTGAAACAAGAATCTTCTACAATATCCTAAAATGACTATTTGGATCTTCAATTCTTCACCCCATTTGAGATCAAATTAACTGCTTATTGTTCTAGTTTCAAAAGATCTCAATTTCCCTGAATCAATCAAATAACAGCCAACTTCAACAATCCCCACCATTGTGTGAGGCATCACTTCCATTAGTCCACTTGCAGTAACAGTAGTTAGGTTGGTGTGAATGGAAACTTGTGGGTCACTTTCATAATTTCATCCTCTAAGTGTTCCAAAAAGAATATGAATCAAAATGTGAAGAGAGCTGGTTCATCTGGTACTGAACCTGAGGGGCAAAAGGGTCATCCACCACTGCTGACATGTTCATGTTCATGTTCATGTTGTGATTGTTGGTGTTATCCATTATTAAATTCATATCAAAATCAAAGGAGGCTGCAACTGGGTCAAGCTCATTCCACTTGATCTCACTCTGCACCTCCTTGCTGCACGTGACCTCCGGCGACAGCACGTGCTCCTCCGTGCAGCTGGAATCCGTGTGCAACCTTGGAACCGAATCTGATGTATCCGTATACAGCTGGTGCTCATTCCTGAAATCATCATGGCCATACATCTTAATCTCAGGCTTCATCTCATGATTCTCCTCAGAAAAATGATCCATCACCCCAACCACACTCTCATATTTCTCAATCTTCCCTTTCTTGTTGTAAATTCGACACAACACCCAATCATCAAGCTGCAATCATCAAAATCAATCAAACCATGTCAACCATTGAAAACAAAAAACATCAAATTTTGACCATTTTTTAAGAACTTGGTGAGATTCAGAGACATACCCTTAAATTGTTGTTGTTTTTCTTGGTGGCAGATCGATCAACATTGGCAAGACGATACTCATGCATGATCCAATTAGTCTTCACACCTTTAGGTGCTTTCCCTGCATAGAAAACCAGCGCCTTCTTGATCCCCAGAGTCTTCGGTTTTCCGATCGGCTTATCCGCTCCGGTCGCCTTCCAGTACCCGGTTCCAGCAGCCCGGTTCGGCCGTGAACCGTTGGGGTACTTCCGGTCCCTGGGAGTGAAAAAGTACCATTCCTTCTCACCGTAAAGAGCCATATCTGTATACAAAGTAACAATGGTAATGAGAAATTGCTCTGTTTTTACTCTGTTTTTACTCTGTTTTTGTTTATTGGTTGAAAATGAAAATGAATGAATTTGTTTGAAGGGGAGGGAAAATTACCTGGAAGCTGCCATGGATCAAACTTGTAGAGGTCGAGTTCTTTGATAATGGGAACATTGATGGGTTGAGAAGCACACTTGGCACACAAGTAGTGTTTGACAAGTTCATCGTCAGTGGGGTGGAATCTGAAACCAGGTGGTAATTCCAATGCACCTTGCATTCGTGTGGGTTTGAGTTTTCTTCTTCTTCTTCTTCTTCTTCCTTGTGATGACTCTGGTTTTTGGTGGCGGCTTGAAAGTTCGAACTTTTGAGAGAGGGAGCGCGTGGTGTTTTATAGGGTGAGAAAAAGTGTAATTGACACGTGGGTTTGAGAACCCTCGAAGTTCGAGATGGACACGTGGCGGAACAGGAGTGGATGGTCGGGGACACGAGAAGGTGATTCTGTCACGGCTTGCGTCATGTTTTAAACCGGGTTTGGGGAAGTGAACTGTTATATGGTAGCGGCTCTGTCGTTATCGGTCGACGCAACAGGATTATGGTTCATGTTTGTAGTGCTCTGCAGCCTCCAACATTTCTTGCTCTGTCCAGTTCTACCTTGCCACATGTGCCTCAGCTTGACCGTTCAATATAAAGCTACAATCATTTGATCGATTGACAATATATTTTTGGAAAATCGGGCGGCTCGACCTACGTAGAAAGGGTTAGTGTCTTAGGCGGGTTCATCTCTTAGGACTTAAACGAGACCCTTACGAGTTGGACAAGCCTTATTGTGAAAGGTTAAACTTCAATTCAATGAGACGAGTTTCATTCATTCTTATTTGTATATTCTTTACAGTTCTAAACCTTAGACATGAAAGTGTTAAGTCCATGCAAGAACAATTTTTAAATGGTATAAATGAAGAGATGTGATAGTAGAAAAAATAAGTTCAGAAAATTAAAAGTAAATATAAGATGAAAGAGAAAAATGCAGTGTATAGCTCTATTAACAACATCTGAACCAAACAAACACAAATCAATCAACGCTACATTTCAAGCGAGCATATTGTTATTATTAAGCCTTAATTACTTAATTATATAAGCAATAAAAGGTTATAACACTAATACTAGTAATTAATAGAGATCATAAAATTAATCATAGTTATTAAACTCAGACATGACTAATAGATATCCGACCGATAAGCCATTGACCAGGACTATGACCAGATCAGTTTTCATGTTGGACCAGACATATTGTCAAACTGGTCAAACTTACCATGAAACAGTTAATCTTAAATTCAACTGAAAACGTCGATGGTCCAACTGTGTCGATCTTAAATAGTGACTCAAAAACATAGGTATTCAAACTCAAAAAGGGTCACCAACACTTTGTCATTGATGTCTTAAAATTCACATGAGATTCACAAAAATATAAGTATCACTTTCAATTTAATTAGCTGAACACTCATGAATTTTAACTAATCAATGAGAAATTATTGATAAAATAATGTGGGAATGAATGAGTGTTGTTAGCTATTCTCTTCAAATTATAATAAAATGCAAGAATAATCTACCGGCCTCTCAAAAATTGAACATTCAACTTAGAGTTCAAACATCTACTTTCTAGTTTATAACGGTTTACCATATGTGGCCCAGGCGATATAACTAATATTAATTTTCATTAATTAATATATTAATAATTTTAACATCACACATTCTGATTAATTAATTTATGCTAATTCATAAAATATCTAACAAATTACACGACCCGCTAAAAGAAAACACTTCAACATGAATGGCGAGAAGTGAGACAAACTGGATTTGAGAGCAACAAATTTGACAAAGAATGTTCTTACAAAAACATATACAAAATCTACAATCAACCAACAAACTGCGGAAGAAGCTCAAAGGGTTATGTTAAAGAAAAGACATCTCAAATCTAGTGTTGCTGAAATTGTTCTTATTTTATTTGTGTTGTATCTAAACAAATAGTAGTGTATATTAATATGAGAAAGTTATATATTCTTGGGTTGGTTTATGTAAAAAATCTTAAAATCAAACATACACTGAATCTGCTCGATCCAATGTGATGTGGTGCGTGACCTAGGCGTACGTGGACAAGGACGTTGGTCTAATGGGGAAGGTACCTCGATGCTACCTCGCAAAGGCTTTATCTAAGACCACTCGATAATTCCTTCCTTTTTTTCTATTAAAGGAATATCATATTAGTGTTTCATTGCTTTAGAATTGACCACAAATTATTAACCTTTTTGGTTTTCCTTTTCTTGTCTTTATTATCCATTTTCAATTTGGCCAGCTCGGATAGATCCATTCCCCTTTGAAACTCCTTTGACTTCTATTTTTTCTTCCATTAACCCCCCCCCCCCCCCCCCCCCCTTCTAACCTGTAGTATGTTTTATCCTCCTTCCCTAAAAAAAAACCTGGAGTAACCGCTATTATTCATTCACATTTTCACTTCATTTATACTTTTGTTTTATATCTATTTTTCATCTCTTTCAATTATATTATTTATCACATTTTTACTTTTTGATTAGGATCATTTCAAGTGTAAATTCGATCTATTAATTTTTTTTTTAATTTTGTGTCTATCTCTCAAGTGTCTATCTCTCTTCATATACTCATATCTCTTTGAAAATATATAAAGAGTGAAATTAACTCAATAGTTTACTTGACATTGTCATATACTCATATCTCTTAAGATAATCTTAATTATAAATCCCTTATTTCCTTTTTTTTTCCTTCTCTTCACTCTATTTCACTTAATAAAACTTAATTTTAAATTAAAACATGAATAAACATTCATTCAAACTTAAATCACAACCCTGTGTTTTAGTGTAGGTTGATTGTGAGTGACTATGAACCACTTGATGTATATGAGAATTTATCTGACAAACCACACTAAAAGGTACGAATAATTAATAAATTTAAACAATGAAACGCTTGTGCTAGTTTGTCAGCTTATGGATGATTTGTAAAAGATTCTCCCCATGATCTATTGGTCTTTGAATTTTATGTTCAGTCCCTTAGTAGAAATTATTAATTAATTAATTATAAAATGGCGTCTACTTTCAAAACTTGAGCACCAAGGTTGCTCTGTACATGATCGCAGCCGGCTCTTATTCAGGGGTCGAAAGGGACTTTTTTCCCACTTTCCCCATTTGCTTTGAAAGCAAGACTTATCTTGTCTGCAAAACTATGCAATTCCAATTAATGAATGATTTTGCTGAAGCTTAAACTTATATAATCACTTTTACGGAGTATAGTTTACTGATGACAGTAGATACTGCTAGATTAACAATCTAACATCATACTTGGTTATGAGATATTTATTTTAAAAAAACATAGTTTAGTGAACATGGTAGAGGAACATCATTGTCACTCGTGAACCTAGTTTAGCAAGTTGGATATAGCTAGAAGTCCAAGAGATATGAACATTTATTCTCTATAGTAAATTAGTTTGACACCTTCTGGGAAGTTTCTTCATCTCTCACACAGTAGCAGTAGTTGCCATTTTTGACCTCACCTTACTGCTTGTCTCTCATCCTTGTGCACTAAGGGACCCAATTTATTAATTTAATTACTGCATGTTTACTATAAACCAATCAGCTTTAGCAAACTTTCAACCAAGGCCGGCCCAACATTAATTGAGGTTTAAAACAAATTTTAAAGTGAGACATTATTACCTAAATGAAACCTAAAATAAACTTTATTTTTGGAGGCCTGTTTTGCTTAGTAAAAAAATATTGGGGCCTTTTTTACTAAGTAAAAAAAATTATTTTTGAGGCCTAAAGCCTTGCTTGGGTGACTTTACCCTTTGGCCGACCCTGCTTTCAACTTGGATTAGCATCTTGTATAATGTTTTTTTTTCCTTTGACTGGATGTCATTATCTATTTGAGAAATTGTAGCTGCCCCTTCAACAAATTTCTCTTTCAGGTATTGAACATGTGTTCTCATCCTACCACTACACGTTCTTATTGATCATCTTGTATATGTTTGAATTAACTTTTTGAATTTTCAGAATCATTTTTCTATCATAGAAGCTAATTGTAGTAGTTTTTTTCTTTTCTTTTCTGAGAACTACTCTCCTAGAACTGAATTTACCTAGTTTCTCTTCTTTTTGGTAAAAAATTTACCAAGTTTCTAAATATACATTTAATAATTAACGGGGCCTGGTCCGAATAATCACATCGATTTTGATATGGGCTATATGTTGAGTACAATGGACAAAAGTCCCAGTTTTTTTGTGTTTTTGCTCACCAAACAAAACAAAATTCTAATCATGAGCCCACTTAATTGGATACACAAGGGGTCACATGAGGTTTCTTCTTGTGAGCAATTCCTTGGTCCAAAATAGTTGTGCTTTGCTATCCCAAAAATAGCACTACAAAATTTGATGAGGTGAAGTATAAGGTGCAATAGTGGGTAGGTCTTGCACCCATGCCATACATGTTAGGACCAATCAGATCACACCACCAGTCAGGGTGGGGAATTGGAAACCGGTTTATCTTGTTAAATGGATTTTTTGATTTTCTTAATTTTCTCTCCTTGAGCTCAGATCTATAGTGCAATTCAGTACTAAAAACAATAGCAGATGATGTTTTTGGGATCTTCTTTCTCGTGAAATTTCCCATTGCTTGAGTTGAAATCTAAAAAAAAAAAAGTTGAACCAATTTAAATTCACAAGAACCAGAACCAGAACCAGTGTGTTTTAGTGCTCAAGCAATCAAGAGTGAATGAAAACTATTTGGTACAATTTTAAAAGAATAATGAAATCTCGATGAATTTGTCAACAACTGTAAGACAACAAATTGATGTGCAATTGTTAGATAACATCAGATATTATCAACTGGGCAAGTTCAAGTGAATTTAACAATATCCAGATAGAAGTTTTTGAAAAGTTCCAATCTTTGAAAGTGATGGAAGCTGATAAGGAAACCCAGACAAGGATAATCAAAACTTGACTGTTCACCATCGGAGCCACCATATCTTCGCTTGAACAAACAAATCACCACCCAATCATCGATCCTCATCATCCAAATATCCAACCCCAACAAAGGCAACCACTCTCTCCTCCGTCAAGGCCAATGTCGACCCACATTGTCACACCACCGTTGTAGTAACAGAACAGGGGGCCTTCGTCAACCTTGTCTCAAAGCACCTCTATCCCACCAAAACCCAGCACCCAGATCTGGGCAAGAAGCATATAAATCAACTGATCTGCGTCGGCGACGGTGGAAATGAGGATGTTGTGGTGCTCGCTGTTGAGGAACATGATGTACGCCGAGGGTACGAGAAATGACAAGCATGTCATTAGTGACTTCCTGGAATGACCACCATAACCCTGCTCCTTAGACCATTTACAATGGTTTGTTTAGTTTACCCCCTCTCAACACCACTTTTTCTCTTCCCAACACTCCACATCATCTTCTCTCTCCAATTCAACACTCTGGATAATTGTTGGGATTTTGGTAGTTATTTGGGTAGTTAGAAGAATTCTGAGAGTTGTAATGGTGATTGTTGGGATCCATTTCAAAACAAAGGCTAATAGAAAGATAATAAGATGGTGAGAGAGATAATAAGATGGTGAAAAATTTGGTTTTTTTTGTGTCCAAATTAAACGAACCAAGTCTCTATTTATAGAGAAAAAAAAATCATGAATTTTAGTATAAATTTTTTTTTTGATGAAATAATTGAGTTCAAAAGATAAGGGTAAAAGAAATTCGGCGACCCAATCAAATTAAGACACGTGGCAGCCCCTGCTTTCACCGTCAGTTTCACTCTCTTCCCCCAGGCGCGTCACGCGCCTTGTCTGTCCGTGCATGCCACGCGCCTGTCGGTGGCCAGTCGGAGCGCGCCACGTGGCGTCCGGCTGGTCTCTCAACTTTGTTGAGCTTCCTCAACATTTCTCCCCTCCCTCTCTCCTCCACATCACCCTCAACATTCTTCAACAACCACTACAACATCTAAACAATCCTCAACACAATTTTTCAACAACCATTGTAAGTGGTCTTAAACGAATATAGACAGCAGGATTTGTTTCAGCTTTCCATGGTGTCATTCTTTTATTGGCAAGTGCTGTACCCCCACTGATAAGAGTACAAATTTTTGGCGCCACTCCCACTTCTAGCTGTCCTCTGCCTCACAATAGTTCTGGTAGTGGTCTTGCAGGGAGGGTCACATGTCCCTAAAGTCTCACTTTCTCAATGCCACTGCTATAAAATATTTTTAATCTCTGTCTTATAAACTTGTAAAGTATCTAGATTACTATATTACTATATGCCTCATACACTCAGAAAGAAAGAGAAAGAGAGCTGCAAAAAAAAGTAAATTAAGCTCAGATAGTAAAGTTCTCTGAGATGGGAAAGTGGCTGGTTTTGGTGGTGATGCTGCTGCTTGTGGTGGTGTCTTTGACATTATCAATGGAAGCAGCAGGGGTCACATACGATGGAAGATCTCTTCTCATTGAAAACCAGAGGAAAATCCTCTTCTCTGGTTCAATTCACTATCCTCGCAGCACTCCTCAGGTATTAATTAATTCAACCAACATTATATGCATCATGCATGTGTGTATAAATAACAATGCCTCTTCCCTAACTTATGTTGCAGATGTGGCCAGCATTGATAGAGAAAGCAAAAGAAGGAGGACTAAACGTGATTCAGACATATGTGTTTTGGAGTCTACATGAGCCCCAACCCGGACAGGTATACATTTCACTCATACTCATTCTTAATGTAAACAACATTCTTCCAATTCCAATGTATGCATATCCAAAGTCATGTTTACAAAGTAAATACACACAACAGTATGATTTCAGCGGTAGATATGACTTGGTGAAATTCATCAAGGAAATTCAAGCTCAGGGCTTGTATGTATGTCTCAGGATAGGACCTTATATCGAAAGTGAATGGACATATGGGTAGGTACTAGGTACTAATTTCCCTTCCATTTCTCTCTTAATTTTTTCTAGCTTTTGTGAGAATCTAGAGTATCAATAGATCATGCTCACCATTTTTCAATAGTATATTTGAATCAACTTATTTTTTCTCGACTTATAGGGGATTCCCATTTTGGTTACATGATGTCCCTGGTATTGTCTACCGAACGAACAACGAACCATTCAAGGTACTTGTCCATTTACATTGCAATCAACTGATATCTAAACAAACATTTTGTGCATTACTAGCCTTATGAGAATAATATTTCACTGTTCAGCTCTACATGCAAAAGTTTACTGCGAAAATAGTGAGCATGATGAAATCAGAGGGTTTATATGCTTCTCAAGGAGGTCCAATTATATTGTCACAGGTATGGTTCCTGCTAAATGAGTGACATTCAACCATTAATTTAGTTCAATGAAAACTTTTTTTTTTCCATTAAATCCTAGTGACAGTTAAAAATGTCTGTATCTACATAGATTGAGAATGAATATCAAAATATTCAAAAATCATTTGGAGAAGAAGGATCACAGTATGTTGACTGGGCTGCCAAAATGGCGGTGGGTCTGCAGACTGGAGTGCCATGGGTTATGTGCAAGCAAACTGATGCTCCTGATCCAGTGGTCAGTCCATATACTCACTAATCTGAGCTTAACTCGTTGAACGATCGCTTATGAAAACATTTGAAAGAGTTTATAAAAATAGTTTATGGTCTAACTCTATTGACTATGAGCTTATTTTATAAACTTATCAGAAGATTAGCTAATGAATAAACTCTTGTAGCTATAAGTTGTCGACCAAAATTTTTTGAGTTTTATTTTTTATGCAGATCAATACATGCAATGGAATGAAATGTGGAGAAACTTTTACAGGACCAAACTCCCCTGATAAGCCAGCATTGTGGACAGAGAATTGGACTTCTTTGTACATTGTTTTCTCAATTCTCCACATTTTCTAATTAGTCAGATGCAAATATTGCATGCTTGTTTCAAACAATTCATTGCTATTATGAATTCATTACTTAAAAACAATACAATGGAAGCCTATGTCAGCTTTGTTTTCTTATATTTTTGTTTGCCCCCCCCCCCCCCCTCTTGCAGCTATCAAGTATACGGTGGTGAGCCATATATAAGGTCTGCTGAAGACATTGCATTCCATGTCACTCTTTTTATTGCAAGAAAAAATGGAAGCTACGTCAACTATTATATGGTAGATATATTCATCTAATTCAATTTAATGAGGTTCCTTCCTCTCTGTCTTCTGTTGCTAGAACTAATCTACTTAGTCTGAAAGCTAGCACCAATTACATGTTTGGATAGTAGAAAACTACGGTAAGTCAAAATCATGGTGGACATAAACTACTTCCCTTAGCTTTTGCTACTATTCACCATGATTTTGGTTTCATCGTGGTTTTCTACACTGTATCCAAACATGCACTAAGATTGAGCTAAAATTTACATATCTTGTGTCATCTGTTTTTCCCCTTCTTGATTTTATGAGATTTTCCTCTCTCATAGCACTATAATGTATACCCTCTAAATAACATTATTTGCAAATTTAGTATCATGGTGGAACTAACTTTGGGAGGACAAGTTCTGCTTATGTTATAACATCCTATTATGACCAAGCTCCACTAGATGAATATGGTATGAGTAGAAACACATTCTCCTACCATGAATTCACTTGATGAACATGTGCTTCTAATGAATTTCTTTTCTTTTCTTTTCATTAGGTTTGTTAAGGCAACCCAAGTGGGGACATCTTAAGGAGCTTCATTCTGCAATCAAGTCTTGTTCTGCCACTTTGTTGCAAGGAATGCAGAGGAATTTCTCTTTAGGTCCATTTCAGGAGGTGAGTTTGTCTATATCATTCCCTAGGCCCAGTCAGGATTGTTTTCACTGATTGAATTCCAAATATTCAGTTGATTTCGGTTACAATTCAATCAGGGTTATGTTTTTGAAGAAGAAGGAGGAGGAGAATGTGCTGCTTTTCTTGTAAACGATGATAATGTGAATGTGTTTACTGTCCAATTTCGCAACAGATCATACCAATTGCCACCAAAGTCAATAAGTATCTTACCAGATTGCCAAAATGTGACCTTCAATACAGCAACTGTAAGTTAGAAATTACATGCTTATTTAACTATATTATACCAAATCTAGTGATTGTCTAAATGATTTTCTTAACATTCATTTATGCATAGGTAAATACAAAGAACAATAGAAGAGTCATAAATCCAGTACAAGCTTTCAGCTCAGCTGACGAATGGGAGCAATTTCTAGATGAGATTCCTAACTTTGATGAAACATTGTTAATATCAAACTCATTACTTGAGCATATGAACTTAACCAAAGACAAAACGGATTACCTTTGGTATACTATTAGGTTAGTTATAAATCCACTTAATTGGCTTATTACACATTCCTTATGATCTATTTTTTGTTCATATTACTAGTGGTCATAAGCTTGGAACTAAATAATTTTGTGAACAGGTTTGAACATGATTTACCTTGCACTGAATCAGTACTTCATGTTCAGTCTGCTGCTCATGTTGTCCATGCTTTTGCGGATGGCACATACATAGGTAAGTACTGAATCATTTCAAAAGGATTAATCTTTTTGAAGGTTGAATCCAGTAGTGTTTGTTGTGAGTTCTGCAAGATTAACTAGACAAACACTACTTTCTCTAAGTGTATTATACATCAATCATCCACTATATTGACATTACTTTTCCAAATGTAAGTTTGTTTTTTCTGTTACATCCCATCTCATCAATTATCCTTCATCCAAATCAAGTTGGTTAATGTAAAGATTAACCAAGAAATTTGAAGTTCTGAAGAAAGTGACCTTATATGTTCATTAAATCTACTAGGAGGGGCACATGGAAGTCATGATGTGAAGTCATTCACCTTACAGGTCCCAGTTACACTCAATGAAGGGACAACCAATATCTCTATACTCAGCGTTATGGTTGGACTCCCGGTAATGTATCAATGTATCTCAAGTATTGATTATGTTTTATACTACAGTAATGGGTGACAATGATACTTAATTTTTTTTGAACAAATTACCTTGATTTTACAATTAAGTAAAAGAAAAAATTGAAAAGAAGTTTCTAACAATTGTATGACATTGTGTTAATCAAAAGGATTCAGGTGCGTTTCTAGAAAGAAGATTTGCTGGTTTAACCACAGTGGAAATTCAGTGCAGGGAAGAGTCCTATGACTTGACTAATTCTACTTGGGGATATCAGGTTTTCTCTTCATTTTTGTTTTTAAACCTTCTTTAGTTTGAGCTATTGCAATCAGCCTAATTTCAAGTTCAAACTTTACAAAATCAATTCTCTCTTCACAATAGCTACTAGAAGTAACTTATCCCAGAATCACTTTTACCCTAACAATAAGACAATATTTTCCTCAGGATCCTTGTCTCTTGTATGTTACAGGTTGGACTAGTCGGAGAGCAACTAGATATATATCAAGAAGCAAATAGCAGTTCAACCCAATGGTCTCAATTAGGGAACATTACCAATCAGAGGCTAATTTGGTACAAGGTAATGGTGCAACAACTTAGTCAAGGAATCAATTAAGTATTGCATTTTAAGTAAATTAATAGCAAGTTGCAAAGAGAGCCAGTGCATATTTGTAAATTATTTTAGAATTGATTCTGATTCAGTGGAAAAGCTTATCATAATTAATTCTGAGAAAGAGAAGTCAATGCAAAATGTTGTTAATGTATGAATTATTTCTATGTAGAGTGTGTTTGATTCACCCGATGGGAATGACCCTTTAACCTTGAACCTTGAGACGATGGGAAAAGGGGAGGCTTGGGTGAATGGAGAAAGCATTGGTCGCTATTGGATCTCCTTCCATGATTCCAAAGACCAGCCTTCACAAACACTGTAAGTTATCAACCATCCATGCCCCATAAGTGTAATTTATTGCTCATGTGAAAGTATAGAATGGAAAGAACAAATGGTTCAGTTCAGATGTTATTAGTAATGTTTTTTTGTTTTGATATTGTGTGGTCACAGGTATCATGTTCCAAGGTCGTTCCTTAAAGACAGTGGAAACGTTTTGGTTTTGTTTGAAGAGGAGGGTGGGAATCCTCTTGACATCTCCCTCAACACTGTTTCAACCACAAATTCAGAAGATAATCTCTCTAAATAATCATTCTCCATCACTACTTACAGACTACTTACAAGAAAAACATACTCAGGGAACTTCAGAATCATTTTCCTTTTTGGATTTGCCTTGCCAAATCATAGTAAACCAACTGCTACAAAAATGAGTCTAATAATTTATTCTCCAGAGTGATTGGGTTTGATTTTTTGTAATCCAAATACTCTTTGGAGTTTGTTAGCATGGAAAGAATGAAAGAGCAATGGAATAATTTTACTTTCTTGAAAAAACAATCTCTTCCAAAAGATTACTGGATTCCAAACAGATCAATACAACTACTAAAATAACATTCCTATATTTCCTATCCTAAATCCTAATCCATTTAAGATCAAGATGAAGGTGACACGTGGGATTGCCTGCCTACGTGTAAGGAGAAGCAAATGCCACACATGCTACACTACACGTTGGTGTGCTATAATGGTACCAGAGATGCTTTATGTAGTGAATCAACAATTCTGTCTTCATTCTCAAATTGTTCTTCTAACTTTCTCTATCTGAAAACAAGTCAATCCAAATTGCCGATTCTAGATCACCCTTTCTTTCAACTCGTCATTATCATGACACCAATTCGGTTCAGTTCAGCTAGCTACTAGTAGGTTTGTATATATCTATCTATGTATAATTATGATTTGTATATATCTATGTATAATCATGTTTTGTATATTCACAAATCTACTGAGTTTCTAGACAATACATCTTTGTCATAACTTTATAAGGAAATAAAAATGCAAACGCATTTAAACTATACATAGATATATCTTGTTTGAATTGCTAGATCACTCAAGCATATTTGATCAGCTTATTTGTTGGGAATTAATTCTGACGCCTAGAAGTTACTTTTATGAGCAGAAGAACTCTGACAAACAAACAACCTCAGTGAAAAACAAGACACAAATGTCTGGTGTTTCTCTAGCTATGGCAGGCACAGGCACAAACACAAATCCTAAGCAACAAGCAGCTTCTGCTGCACCAGTTGGCAGCATGAACATGATGGGCTCTCTGCGTGTGATAGAGGTTCAGCTCGTGGCCTTCGTTTTGGTATTCTCAGCAAGTGGTCTTGTCCCTCTCTTTGATCTTCTCTTCCCTGCCCTTACCACCATCTACCTCATGGCACTTGCACGTTTCGCCTTCCCATCAAACGTGCGAGGCGGCCCCCGCCAGATCATCTTCCATGGAAGCAGAGGATTCCAGGCCTATGTGGTGGTTGGAACCACCGTGGGGCTGTTCTTGCCTCTGGCATATGTGTTGGGAGGGTTTGGAAGAGGGGATGAGCTTGCAGTTCAATCTGCAAGTCCTCATCTTTTCTTGATGTCTGTCCAGATACTCACAGAGAATGTGATAAGTGGCTTGTCACTTTTTTCTCCACCAGTGAGAGCATTGGTGCCTTTGATGTATACTATAAGGAGGATCTTTGTGGATGTTGATTGGGTACAAAATGTTTGGCTCTACAAGACTTTGCCACAAAATGCACTACTTAAGGTTCATTCTCTCATTGATTTCTGCATGCATATATAATCAATCTTTGTAGGGGAAATGAAATGAGTTGAATTTTCTGATCCATTTTGTGCAGGACAAGGCATGGTTTTGGTTTGGGAGGGTTCTGGCTGTGGCTAATCTGGTTTATTATGCTGTCAATCTGTGTGCGTTCTTGATACCAAGGTTCCTTCCAAGAGCTTTCAAGAGATATTTTCAAGAGAGGGATGAGATTTATGCTAAGGAAGCTGAAGACAAGCTAAATGTGGCGAAATACTGATCTCATCCACCAGTGGAGAAGCAAGATTAAGGGCTTTGATTTGCCA
This sequence comes from Lotus japonicus, assembly GCF_012489685.1. Taxonomy (NCBI): domain Eukaryota; kingdom Viridiplantae; phylum Streptophyta; class Magnoliopsida; order Fabales; family Fabaceae; genus Lotus; species Lotus japonicus. The sequence continues at coordinate 78,820,991 of NC_080044.1, read as the reverse complement.
GTTAACATAGATTTGCTATTTCAAAGAGTTCAGCACCTTCTTTTCCTTGAAATTGTGATGAATGTGAATGAAATACCAGTTTGGACATAAAGTGAAGCTTTTTTATATTGGTTTTGAAAATTTTATTATATATCAATCACACTCACGAACGATAGATATTATCTAGAAGTCATTTTAGTTTTGATTCACTTCTGCTAAAACTCTTCAAATTGGCAATTATCAGAACTGATTTATGAATAATATTAAGGTAAAAAGTGATTGAGTAGAAAATAATTGTTGTGCACTGAAATCTTTTACACGAAACAAAAAGTTCAAATATAATTATTTTGAATTATAAAGGATGTTCATTTTCTTTCCTACAAGAGATTCCAAGCATTACAAATACAAAGAAAATGCCTAAACATATAAAATTAATAAAAAAAGATTATTTTTAAATATTGAGACGACAAAAAAGTAAAGTAAATTAGTATACACATCCGGTCCTTACAAAATTGATCATATACACAGGGGCAGTGCAGAGTAAAATACAGGGACAGCTCTACAGTAAAATATACCAGGTTATCTTTCATCCATGGTTGATTCAATAAGGGCAGCTTCTTCTTCCTGCAGGGGCACAAATAAAATGGAAATGAGCATGGTCAAACTTAATATCAAAAGAAGTGATCACTTGGTAGAATGGAGCCACATACCACCAAGGCATTAAATTCAGTCTCCTGATCTATGGCGTCAATGACAATAGGATCTTCAAGCAGGTCCTGTTCAAAATCTTAGCCATTAGCAACCTCAAGCTATGTGTGTACAAGCAACAAAAGAAACTTAAAATCATTGTGGTCAAGTAATGGACATTATTATTAGAGTGAATGCCATAACCAGAAAATAGTAAGGCTGCTAAAATTTGAAAACCATCGCTTGAAAGTGGCATTCTGACCTTTGAGAATAATGGGGTAAAATGCAGAAAATAGGAGCCAGCTTTATATTGAATATAAGATTAGAACTACAAAAGGAAATTGTGCACAAACTCTAATGAGTTAGTGATTGGTGATAGCCTACTTACATCATCAGCAATTTGCAATATCCCGTCCTCATCCTGCAGAGTAAAAGGCCCAATTAAATTATGTATTTTACTATGGCAATTACAAACTCAAGTAAATGATCTTTAACACTATATTCACACTGGTATAAGAGAGTAAAGGGTCTCAAGTATATGGAATGCTTCCACTGTTCCACAGTATAGTAGTTACTCTAAGAAGCTTGTACCAGCTTACCTTCAAAGCGACAAAAAGAAGTGGATCTGATGGTGTGTAAATCATGTAGCGAGCACCTTCCTGCAACAAAAGGACTATAAATTAGTGCACAATCCATAGCTCTCTGAGGATTGTAATAGGCCAAAGGTTCCTTTATCAATCTTCCAAGTTCTAAGTTTTAAACATTGGATAAAACAAATGAACAAAATATACATCTAAACCAATTGTTCTATTAAAATCAAAACCTATTGAAAAGAAACAAAAAATACAAAAACATATTTGTGCCCATGAAGATAATAAAATTACCAGATTAAAATGTGTAATTTCTACACCTTCAGTTGGCAAGCCATCCACTCCTCTCTCATCGTCTGCAAAATGGTAAAAACATCATGCATTACACTTGTGGCATAAAATTCAATCAGTTGAGCATTAGATTATCGCTTTAGAAGTAATTCGTAAATAGAATGTGTTTATCATCATCCTAAAACTGCATGGTAGAGACAAAGTTGGACAATAAATTGATAGGAGCTTCCTATAGATTAACCTTTTATTTGATCTATTAAATCAGAAAAGGACAGGGACGATGGAAAATGAAAATTATCCATTAATCGTGCAAAGTGTTTGGGGTCTATATATCAAAACCAGAAATGCAAAATACAATCAAGTGTAATAATGAATGTATATATGACTCGTCTTTAGGATTTTTATTTTTGGTCAATGCATTGTCTCTATCTAAATAAGCAGAGACTCATGGTCCACAACTTGCCCATGAAATTAGAATAAGGGAGAAAATAGCAATCTCCAATGTCTTATATACAAATTCCAGTTTTGCAGTGTGATATACATTACATTAGGCAAAAGTAAAAATAGCACTTTGATACTAATGGACAGACACAAAAAAGTTTGCATTCATAATATATGTGATCAGCAACCAACCAAATGTCACTAAAGTAACTAAGAAAATTCATTTTCCTTAACAAAAAGATATCCAATTCCCAACAAAAAGCAATGTAATTAGAAATTATAAGAGTGGTGATGAAAGGAATATAAGACAAAAGCACTCGTGTCATTTACCCAAATTAAGCTTTCGGGTGTATTAAGCTAATTATAACCTCTACTTTGTCTATATTATGATATGATGTCAGAAACATTAAACAATGAATATCAGTAAGTACTTTAGTAAAAGGAAATGAAAGCAAATAAATCCTTGCCTGTATGAAAGTCAAATATATCTTCTTCGGTGTAGCAAAAACCACCACGTGCAGTATAACAGTACCTGATACGGAGACACAAAAATATTCAGTGATGTCCTGACTTTCCAGATAACAATATATCACAAACATACCCGCTATAAACAAGATGCATGTGTATCTTGGCAAGCGCATAAGCTGCAGCAGGCAGAATAGATTCAACTTCCTCATCACTGATCTAAAAGACAAAAGGAAAATATGAATTTGAGTGAGAAGATTGGGGGAAAAATAAAAGGAAGTACGTATGTTCCCACAAGGTTACAAAAATATTTCCGATCTTTAACTCTTTATAAGGACATTCAGTTTCAATTCCATTCCAAGTTCCCCATATAAAAATGTATTCAATTTAGTCCCTATACATACAAATGTTTTCAATATGACCTTGCATCAATATTACAAAAAGGTTTGATGGAGCTACAAGTTACAATACATTGGTTTAGCCATTTAGGGACCAAACTGATACAGAATCACAAAATATGGACTAGAAACACTAACATTCTTGTCTCTAAAAGCATCAACCATTTTCAGTTTAGTCTCTATATTTCACAGTAACTCCATGTCAATCTCACGGTCAGGGAATGAAATTGAAGACGACGATAATATTTAAAGGGCAAGATTGAACACCTTATACATGTAGAGACCCAATTGAAAGATATACATTTTAATCTTCCCACAATAATCAATAACCTCATTATTTAAGAGGGGCAGATAACATTACTTTGAGGGATATAAAAAGAGTGCCTTGTTATATACAAGTTTGAGCAAATGATTTTATCCTCAACAAAATGCAGCGCGGATCTTAATTTTCAAAAGCATTATTGAATATGCTGAGAAATATTACTCCTGAATCAAGCACCAATGGATAGAAACATCCCATGAATATACATTGCAGGCTTAGAATTCAAGACAGAAACTTACAGCTGACCATCCATCAAGTGTGTTCTTCAATATCTGGACAGGCCTGCAGTAAAACAATCCAAAATCCATAGTCAAGAAGACAATACATAAAAATAGAATGAAAATGTAACAAGGTTAGAATGAAAGGATAACAAGTATTACGTGTCAACTGGGCAGAGCAACATGCATTCATCTCTTTCAGAGCTTCTGAACACTCTCCTCACCACACACTCTAATGGAAGCTTGTTCGTAGGATCAACCTGTTAACAAATCATTCAAAGTTTGCAACATTCACACAAATATAGAAATCAAAAGGGTGGTGAAAAACACTTACAACAGTGACGAGTCGATTAGTCGAAGTGAGGAGAACCTTGCCGTTATCGCCCAAAGCGAAACCAGCAGGAGGTTCAGGCAAGGGCATGGAAGGGTGGTAGAAAGAGGAACCGGAGGAGTTAGGGGCGGCGGCGGTGGCGGCGGCAGTTTGAGCATCGAAGGGCAAATCATGCAAAATATCGAAGTCGTTGGAGTTGAGAAGTTCGGAATCGTCAATCTTTTTGGTCTTCTTCTTCTTCTTCTTCTTGGTTGCCGGAGAAGAACGGTTGTCGTTGTTGAGAGGGCCAGTGGCGCGGCAGAAGATGGTGGTGGAAGAAGTGAAGGTTGTTGAATTAGGGTTTGGGAATGAAGCTGAGATTGGGAAAGAAGGGGAATTTAGCAGAGTGCGAGAGTTGAAGATGAATGAGGAAGAAGAAGAACAACAACATTGCTGTAACGCCATTTCACTGTGCTCTGTTTCCTCAATCTCCCTCCCTCAATTTGGGAGAATGGTTTTATTGTTATTTCTCATTTATTATTGTTATCCATATTGTATTTCATAACCCATATAGTTCTTGTTTTGTTTTTTTTTCCATTTACATCGGAAAGATAAATTGCACCCGTCAGAAATCTATTAATGGCTAAAAAATCAGCACTCATATTTCCTTTTCTGTGAGTATGAACCAAATGCACCTTCCAGCGCCTTCCGAGCAAATCCTTTATGTCCAAAATTAAGACCTCATACGCATGATGGTTAGATGAGGATCTTAGAACCAAATCAACAGCATGTAAAGAAGACCCTAGTTCCAAGCCATTTTGTAGCCCGTGTAAAATAGCTAACATTTCCATGTGAAGGATGTCTAAATCCACTCTAGAACTCATGAGACCCATTATCCGTTCTCCCTTGCTATTGCGCCAACAACCTCCAAAACCTGAACTCATTGGCGGGCCACATCGGTTGTCATCACAGTTAACGAAAACTTTAGAGGCCACCAAAGCAGCCCAAGAAATGAACCTCACCCGCTCCTCCACCGACTATTAGACCAAGCCGCTTGGAAACTATCAACGTTGAGCCAGAATCGACGTCGCAACATAGTCATTAGAGATCATTCGTTGCTCAATACAAGGGTTGTTACGAGCGCACCAAGGCCTCAAATGGATGCCAATGAAGTGCATTCAACATCCCAAATCAGAGTACACACTCACTAATAAAAGTCTCAAATGGAGAAGGATGGATGGTTAATTGTGAGATACTACTAGGAGGTGGTGGGCGGTTCAGTGTTTGCCTTTGTCCATGATGTTTTTGAGCTTGGTAGGTTTGATCCAGTAGATTATTGTTCTGATTTTGAAGGTTGAATATTATTTTATAGAAACCCGCACCGCTTTTAGCTTCAAAATTCCTACAATCCTAAAAACACCTAATGTGGATTTATCAAGGCTTTATGAATTATTACTTTTTTTTACTAAATGCTTTATGTCTTTGTGAATTATTGGACCTAATGCAAATAACATCACCCCCCCCCCCAAATATTATGTGAATAAGAGTACATTTCATGAATTAAGCTTTCATGACACTTTAAAACTCCACATCTTTAGAGAAAAATATATAAATAAAAGAGAAAGAAATTTGCAATATGATATACTAGTACTTTTACCCGTGCGATGCACGGGGATTTCCCTTTGGTGTCTATATGATTAAATAGTATTTTTACCCGTATATTCATTTTTATTTTGTGTATGTGGGTGTGTTTTTTAATCTGTGTGTGTTTTTCTAAAGATATTTTAAGGATTAAAAAAAATTAATTTAATTAGATATATGAAATCATAAATTTGTATGTGTTTTTTCAGTGAACGTTTGTCTTTGTTTTTTGAGTTGCTATTTTGTTTTATCTTTTGTAATTGTACTTGTTTTTCTAAGAGCTCGATTTTTAGTTTTTTTTATATCTATTGAATAGTTTATTACAGGGAGTGCGAGTAACATGTATGTGCTATACGGATTCCTTTTTTGCACTTGGAGTAATTACATTCATAATAAAATTGAAAATGCATCGTTGCACATTTCCTGTAAAAAGATATTCTTTATATGACATTGCAAAAGACTTCTTTGTACTCTACATTTGAAGTACTATGCGATTTTTTGTCAACGCTATCGCAAATCAGGATTTTTAATCCTTTACGATGCGTGACTCTATAGCATGATACATATAATTGGTCATCTGAAAACAATTGTTTTGGCAAATATAACACCTTTTACAATGACTGTACTTGAAAAAAATGCTTGTGAGTATGCAATGAGCAAAGTGGCAATTTCACTTGATGCAACGGTTAATGCAAACTCCTTTGGATCTTATAGCTGCTAATAATGCTCTCCAAATGTAAGTTTTCCATGTTCCTCCATAACCATAGAGAAAAAACAGCTCCCTTTTGTCGTGAGTAACCGTTTTCATGATCGTTTCATACACTTAGTTGTTTTGTTCTAATGTCATGTTAGATAGAAGATATGCATGCTCTATGGTTAAAGCTTATCTATCATTCTATATTAAGTTATTTTGAGAAGCTAATAGTGCGGATCTATCAATTTGAGTTATTTGAGGGAAGTCTGCTAATGACCGGTTGTTGTTTTGCAGTAAAGAGTTTATTTCAGCAAAAGCAAAAAAAAAAAATTATTTGCTCCTCAGTAAGCTTATTTTCATAGAATTTTTTTTTGTTTTTGTTTTCAAACCGAAACTATTTGTAAAAGGATAAATACTTTAATATAAACCATCAATGTATGAAAACTTACTCCAATTCTTGCTGCCCAACATCAATACGCGTATTCTTCTCTTCGTTCTTTTCATTTTCCTTTAACTCATTGTTCTTCAGCTTTTGCAAAATCCAATGCAAAAAATCCAATGGCTTTAAAACCTTTCAACTTCTACAATTCCATTCACATGTGCTTTGTATTATTATATAGAATAGAGTTTATTAACATATAATTTCATTTTATTTGTGAAATAAAGGAAATAAAATGAGAAAAAATTTAATTTCAAAAATAACAATGAATTATATATATACTTATAACAACATAAAAAATAAAAAATGCTATCAAATTGTTAGTATTATTTAGTAAGATGGTAAATTTGTCATTGGATTCCTTGATCGGTATGCTTTTTGGCATTTCAAATTTTTGTTCTCTCTTAAAAGATATTTGATCAAGATGGCTAAAATTAAAGGTAGCGCCAAGGCTTGAAAAAAGCTTTCCCCTCAACGGTGAAATAGATTGGGCTTCTCCAGATATGGAATCCCCAGTTCCCAACCTAATTATCTAGAGAAAATGGAATCCATCATGTCATTTTCTTGCCATAGAAGAAAACTAACATTAAAATAGAACCACAAAAGCAAGTGAACTAATAATAAGAAAATAAGAAATGAAGTAGAAATTCATTCTTATGGAAGAAAACGAATAAGAGAATATGACACATTTGAATGATATTAAAAGATGTGAAAAGAACAAAATCACACAATGTAGCATAAACAATAAGAAAGAAATAAAAATAAAAATTGAAATAAAATAGAATATTGACACACACTGTAAATCTTGCTAAGTAGTGGAGCAAAAAAAAAGCAGTTATAGAAGTTAATATTGCTGCACTGGGTTTTCTTCACATGAATGATGCATGCATAAGTGTGATAGCTTCAGACATCAACAAATTTCTTGGACAAATGTAAAGCTAAAATATGTGTTTCATGCATCCTAAGTTCATTCAACTAAAAGTAATGGAAACTTCCTTTTTGCAAGTAAGCAGTGCTAATAGCCTACTATGCTGAAAAGCTTTATTAATTCACAAAAGCAGCTCAATCAAGATAACCACCAACCAATTACCTCATTGACTCCATCATAGAAGACAAAATAGGGGGTTGCCAGTTCATAAATTCGGCCAAAGTTAGGAAAGGCAAGATCAGAAATTCTGCTAAACAATCTAGAAAAAAATTATATCAAGCCTCAAATGTGTATTATTAAACAAATATTAACACTAATATGAACACAAAAATAGACTATATACCATGAACACTAAATTTACTTTATCTATAATAGAGATTGGTGAGGTAGAAAGAACTATAACTCACAGTAGCCTCTGTCAAGATGTTAAGCAATAAGGAGATAACAAATGGAAACAACCTGCAAGCTTGCTTAACAACCAAAGGTTTTGTTCATCAAAAGTACTGACATTTGCTTCTGCATATACCACATTGTTCTCTGCACTGCTCAAACTATATCTTGTTGACACCGAACAACTGAATCTTGGATTGAAGGAGCTAGGTAATGGAATTGCAAGCAAAAGGATAACCCCCTTTATGTATTAGTCAAACTAATCTTCCCCAAACTTCACTACTAATCCAGTCTATAACAACATGGCTTAAAGAAAGAACATGTATGTAAGTATGTCCTGAGGAGAATTGTACTCAATGAAGTTTACCCATGGATTGGTTTTTTTGGTTTTACAGTCAACGGGCATTCAGATGCCATCGTCCTTGATGACACCAATATGACTACAGTCTACAGATTTTTCAGAATACATGGCAGCAAACAATAAAGTTTTTAAATTAAACAAATCCGCCGCAACCAAATATGTGCAGGTTCATGACTTAAACCAATATAAGTAGAAAAATGAAAAAAGAAAAATGAAAGTAAATTACTTTCAATGAAGAGTGGTAGGCAGAAGAAGCACAGGGAGCATGAGCAATATGATGCTAGAAAACAGTAAGGATGCAAAAATTTAGCAGAGAGTACTTACCGGAACGTAAGAGAAGAATGAGAAGTCTATTGCCTATTTTAGAAATGGAAATTGTGAGTCAAAAATGAATGCAGAGAACTGAACATGCAATGATAGTGAAGGAAGATAACAAATGCAAGCACACGTAAAAAAAAACAAAAACGACGCAACAACGGTCTCTTTCGTCCCAAAATCATCAATTGCTTCTTCCTGAAAACCTCACAGGCTCACCTCAAATAATCCGCAGGTGAGATCGATGCTGATACCCTTTCTGATCCCTCCTCTCCTTGTTGTGCGCTTGGGACCATTCAGACTCTGCCCTCGATCCCTAACCCCCAATGGCGATTGGCAACTCCAACCCCGGTCACGAAAGACGACATCTCAGCCGGAGAAAGAAGCTGAACCTCATCAGAGTGCGCCAGAGACCTTCTGATTCGAGTTTTCCCTCAACCTTATTCCCTCCATGGCAAATGGAGAATAAACTATATATAGTGTTCAGAACGGAAAATCTATACCGTATGATTTGGAATGGGTCGGAAGAATTAAAGTCGCGATACCATTGAAACTGGAAAGCCGAACAGAGAAAGTAAAAGGGAAAACGTTTCACAAAATTAGACGTGAAAAATCAGACGTTTCAGGTTATTGAAGTTCCACCTTTGTATTGAAGTTCCTACCCAACAATCAATGGCTAAAGATCAAAGTCAATGGACGGCCACGATTGATTTTCTACTCAATAATTAATAGAATTACAAAAATATCCATATAAAAAAATTCAAACATGCATACTAATTAAGTGAATTACAATTTTACCCTTATTGTTGCAGAAACTTTGCTTTTATATAGATTATAGATAATTTGATAAAAATAGTAGAAAGAGACAGAAAAAAAAAACTGAACAAAAATGAATTATAAGAAATAATAAAATGTGAATACTACTCATAGTTAATCAATGAAATCATAATTGTGGATTCCAAAGAGAGAGAGAATAGTGAGACAGATTTTTTTTTGTTACATAATGAAGGCATAGTGAGTGAGACCAGTGTTATCAGACTCGGACCGGTGATCGACTCGGTCGAGGCACTGGGTCAATGGTTCAACCATTGGGTCATTGGTTCGATTGTTTGACTCGGTTTATATTAAAAAAATTATAATAATTTAAAATATAACCTTAGTATATCATATATATATAAAATAATATGCATTCTTCCTAACAAGAAGCAAGGTGGTGTAGTGGAAACTTGGATTAGTTTTCCTCCTCTAGGTCTTGTGTTCAAGTCCTAGTCATGACAATTTTTTTAAATAACTCTCAATTGAATATCATTTGACCAAATAATTAACATTAAATGTAAATTAATTACAGTTTGACCATTAAAAACAGTTTTAACAAAAAAAGGCAAAATCAGAAAAAAAAAAAAAAACTGACCAGTTCATCAAAAAACCGGCCGAGTCGCCGGTTTATTCCCTGAACCGGCCGGTCCAAACTGGTTTATACCGGTTTGATTGCTTGACCGATCTGATTGATGGCTCGGACCGATAAGGGGTCCGGTTCTCGGTTCAACCGGTCGAACCGGCTAGTCCGGTTCGAGTTTTATAACTATGAGTGAGACTACACCTAATATCTCTAAATTAAAAAAAAAGTCATTTTTTTTTATTTTCTTTAATTTACTTTTTTTTATGCACATTTTACCCTTTTCACGCATGATTTAACTATTCACTAAATTCAAGTCACTTGACTGTCATGCGTTAATAGTTACGTACTCATCTCACTCTCTCTTTGCTTATCCTTTGCGAAATGTGATCTTAAATATGAAATGAGATGGGTGTTTGAAAAAAGAAAGCAATCAAAAGATAAAGATTTCAAAATGAGAAATGAGAAATGATACTTCTTAAATAATATAGTACCAACTTGAAAAGATAGTAAAGATAATAATTAATAAAGAAAATAATTATAAAAGGTTCGAGCTTAGCAAGTATCAAGCAATGTGGATTGGTTGGAAAGTAATCTTATTAGGATTTAGGAGTATAGTAGTGTGCTTGGATTCCCCTTTACATCTCGCAGAATCACCTTTTACCTCCTACTACCATTAAAACTATTCTTAATTATTTTTTTATATCACCTCTTTCCTAGAGAGTTTTCAAATGCAATCGGTTCAAGTGGCATATATACTTGAGTTTTATTGATGGAAAAAATCATCGGTCGAGAGAGCTAGCCGCACTTAGTTCAAGTGGTATACATACTTGATTTTTTTAAGAAGATTTCGAGTTTAAGTCTTGTAGATGGAAAATACTATCTGTTAGAAGAACTAGCTCCATCAAGATATGACTCTTTCCAACTCGAACATGATTGTCTCCCGTGAAAAATACATTTGTTTAAAAAACACTATAAGTTGTTGATTTTATTTTTATTTTGTAACTAGTTGTTGAATTACTTAATTGTTGTGTACAAAAATGATGCTATATTTGTGCGTCTCCCCAATCTCTAGGTTCATCAATTGAAATTTGAAAATATGATATGGTGGGGGAAGCTAGATAAGGATGTGGATATTTTTTCAGCCCACTTATAATTTTGTTTGTTTGGCCAAAAATGGTCCTAGAGAAAATGAGTTAAAAATCATGCTTTTCTTTTTCTTTTGTCAAATGTAAGAGGAGAGAATGAAAATTTTGATCAAAGTTCATATAAATTGTTTCCTCTCTAAATTTCCAAACAACACAGAGATTGACAAAAGAAAATCAACCATTATAAATATTATCCATGCCTTCTTTATTTAATATATTCGATTATTCTGTCTAAAAATGTAAATTATTGTGAAAATATAATTGATTATTTGCAGCAATAAAGTTCTTTTTTAAAAAATGCCAACATGAGGTTTTTTGCGACGGAAAGTTAATCCGTCACAAAATCCATGGTTTGATGCAGATTTACAAAGATGAAATCCTCTCTAACATTCTGTCGCTAAATTCCCTCGCTTAAAGGAGTTTGTGACGGATACATAGGCCGTCGCAAATTAGTGACAGGTTACATTACCATCGTAAACGCATTGACTAATTTTTTGTGACGAATTTATTCTCTGTCGCAAAGCTCATGACAGATTTTTCCAAATCCGCTGATAAGGATTTTGTGACGGATTTATTTTCCGCCAATTATGACCAATTTCTCTCTGCTGCCCAACCAGAAGTACCCCATGTTGATAAATATAGTTAATTATTTTGGTAGTCATTCAATTAAAACAAAAATTTGCACTGATATAATGATGGTTTAGCATAGATTTAAAAAAAAAAAACCAATGGTTTAACATAAATATATTTTTGCTTTTATGATTTTACCCAACTAAATAAAAGAAAAAGTATTGGAATAATTTATAAAATTGTCTATTTTTTTAGGTATCTATATATAGAAATGTCCACTATTTGGTGGTGTACTTATAAAGTAGCCACTTCCTTTGATGCTACTCTCACTAGAAAGATCTCGGAGAGGCAATCATATATCCATATCAACAATGATATATACACACCTCATATGTTATACACTTCATTTTCACCTATTTTTATTTCTATCTCTCTCCTCTTATCATCTATCATATCTTATACTTTCTCTCTCTTACTTTTTCTTTTCTTCTTATCTCTCTCATCCTCCACCTCTTTCCACCTCAAAGATGAGGTGTGGACAAATAATTATCCTATCCCATATCCATGGTGTATTAGAAAGCTGGGGGAAAAATATATTAGATGTGTGAATTAATTAAAAACGTGTAAAGGAGTGATTAAAAAAACACCACTTTAGTACGCTTTATCAAGTGCTTAATTTTCACTTGCTATTAATTTACTAATTATAAACGCACTTTTCATGAGTATCCACTTGAAGATTAGAAGTTGCAAATGAATAATGATTAGTTGATATACATATAGTTATCCAAAAAGCTAGTGGGAGCTTGGAAAACAGCCAATAATCGATGCTCAGTTAACCAATTGAACTAGTAACCTTTGTTGATCAAATTAATAAATGAATGTCACATTCTTTTGGATCATCCTTACATTCATGATTTTTACAACTAGTTCATTTCTTTCTTCCACTACCATCATATTAATCATATTAAAAGTTACCTGAGAGAAAAAACAACTTCGAAAAATCACTTTAAAAGTGATACGAGAAGAATTAAGATAACCACATCCAATTTACCACTTGAATGCATATCTGATGAAGTTAACCAGCACTAATTTGAAATCTCAACTGGGACAATTTAATCCAACACAATCTTTTCTACCAAAATCTTTCGTAATCTCAATATATGCTCTTAATTAAGTAGTGTTTTTTGGGGATTAGACCTGGATCACCTCCTAGGTCTTAGTTGCAGGTGTCAAAGATACCGGTAGAAGACACTTTATCTGATGTTCAAGTCAATGTGTGTGTAAGGAGAGAAAAAAGAGGTTTAGAAGGACTCAATGTGAAATTCTAAGAATAAAAAGCAAAATAATGCAAATGAACGACTCAACTGGCATTTATAAGGTTGGAGCCTATATTCAATGCCTCTGCAAATGTGTGAGAATTCCTTAAATGAGAGCTTCAGCATGGTCGACATCTCATCATCATGCGCGTCATCATGCGTTGTTCATTGCATCTCAATTAGTGTATGACCGCTCAGACACTTGCCAGATATGATATTCCTTCACTTGATCAAGCAGTATTGTTGTTTGCTTTTGAGTTAGCTGCAATGCCATTAAACTTTTTGGCCTAGTAGCCTGCTGGAAAAAGTAGTCAATTACATATGGCATAATCTCTAATTTTTAAGCCCAATTTGTGTAAGATATTATCTTTACATTTTGTTTATGCATATATTCCCTCACAGAACCATATCATAATTAATTGGATACTTTATGTGGAGGCTTGACATTTCTGCATGTGCAAAATATATGATTGAAAATCATGCATATGCTTTTTGAGTTTGTGGCTATTTTCTTTAGTGCTTATATAAAGTGGAACTTCATGATTTCAAACCCATGCCAATGCCCATAACTAGTGTTTAGATTTTAGAACACAATCTGTGTGTAGAATGTTGAATTGGGGTACATTACTGATTACACATAACTGGTTCATATTATATGGTCCAGAATCAACTATTGAATTAGCATTGGTTAGCAAGTTCAATCAAATCAATTCCTGCATTTTGAGTCAAAATACAATTGAAATTTGGAGTACACTTGACTTTATGAAGGACTTGAAGATTATGATATGACACCATCACTATTCACTACCCAATTTAAAGGTCAAATGACCCTAAAAACCCACTTTCAGAGGCTCATCTCCTTCCTTTCACTCATTTCACATGTAATCTCAATGATGAGTGTGCTGAACATGCACTTGCTCTGTTCATGCATGTCACAATCAATCAATACAAATAAATTCATGTGGAAACCTGTTCTCTGACTATTTCTTGAAGATTCTCTCTTAAACAGACCCAAATTGATTCGTTTTTCATCACACAATGTATGGAAGTTTTGTTTTGGACCGTATACATATATAATGAGACCAGTTATCCACACGTTTCTTGGAAAGGACATATACAGTAGTACTGATATTCCCCCATTGCTTTCTTTTTGGTAAATTCTTTTAGTTGTTTATATCTAGTGGAAATGATATATCCATGAGTATCTACCCTCATGAAACTAGTGATCACAAAAGAGATAAGGTTATTGAACATCATATTAACAAGTTTGATGTTTCTTAGCAATTTCCCCCCAATCATATGGACCGACTAATTTACAGTGATTTGACTCTCAACCAATCGACCATGCATTAATTACTAAGGTATCACGTCCCTAATTACATGATCTTTTGATGGCGTAACATCAATTAAGCAAATAAGGAAGTTATAATAGGGTAAACTTCAAAAACATTAAGATTAAGATTGTTTTTTCAATAGTTTATTTGAATGTATCTTATGAAAACACTTAGATAAAGTTGCGTAAACTAATTACAATAGCTTATGACTTGTCTATAAAATGGTTGAGTTTATTAACATAAACGGTTTAAATTAACTTGTGAATAAACTTTTATCTATCTATCGGTGATCACTTATTTAGTAAAAGCACATTGGTATAAACATTTAATTAATTAACTGCTGTTGGAGCCATGTCAATAAAGGATCATTTCTAATGAGATCAATATACATATTCACACACTATCTTTTAGGACCAAACATTTATCTTACACGTGCTTTGACCTTGGACTCTTAGAGATTCTTGCATGAACAATAACCTTATTATTGCTTTTGGATTTCAATAGGTAATTAATTTAATACCATTTGGCATTTGTAGAGTGCAATATTTCAAGGACAGTACAAAAAATTGATTGGATGGGTTAAGGAAAGCCATAAGATGGTCAATGAAAGAATATCAAATGCATTTTCCTCATTCCTGGCTACTACCTCCTTGAAAAAGAAGAAAGAACAAAATAGAAAAGAAAAGGTTCAGTTTACACTTTACAGAACCTTCATAAAATCAAATCAAATATCATATGCATTGTACTATAACTCAGAAGGGAGGTTACTCTGGATTTCCGTATCCATTAAGTTTGAAAATTTTGAATTCTGCTGGAAGATGCAATGCCCTTGCATCTAATTTTTGGAAGCATAACATTTACCTATTATGCTCTCCATTTTACCAATTATGGTTCAAATCAAGGAAAATTGATACATCAAAATTAAGGAGACAAATTTTAATTTCTTTCAAAAGCAGAAAAAAAGGGAAAGGATTTGGTGTTTTATTCCTGCAATGGAAAGAGGATACAGATAACAGATCAAAGGTAGGGAGTAGGAAGAAGTGGAATAGATTCTTGTATATATATATTAATATAGGAATGGTGGGGAAGGCTTTGCAAGTGAGAGAGGAATGCAAATGACTACTTTTAATATTTGAAAATAAATAAGGATTTCTCAGTAACTTCTAAGATTTTAGCACTCACATCAAGATAAAAAGTTAACGCGCGAATCTTTATCTATGAATTGAGGGAAAAATACTTTCACTTTAAATTTATCTTTATCCAAACACACACTAGACCTTCTTCTATTTCTGAATTATCCTTAAGCTCTAAACTAAGACCACTGTGAGAAAATTGCAGATTGTCATATGATTACTCATAAGTATTAGGAGAAAAGTGCTGCTATTGCTAGAGATATGGCATAGTTTAATTAGCCCCTGCTTTGAGTGGGTGTTTTTGGGTAACTGTTGAAAGTCAGTTAAAGTTCGTTTTATCAGTTCCAATGCAGAAAAGGAAGAAAAAAATGAGTCCATTAGGCTAAAAGTACTTTGAAGTTGGTTTTAACTTTTTACCAAACATGCACCTAAAGCTCAAATTATTAAGAGATTTGTAGCAAGGGACTGATTAGTATAAATGACATCATTTTCTTTTTTTATCTCTACCAAAGACAATTTTGTTCGAGTTGAAAACATTAACATCTTCATGAATTAGCTCTTCTAGCAGTTTTTTTTTCACACACATGTACCTCCTTAACTCAACTTTAACCTTTCCCATGTCTAGTTTCCACTTAAAAAATGTCCAAGTCATGGTTATTTTTTGGATGCATTAACGATTAAATTCAGGGTTGTAATGAGTTATAGCATAATGCTACTTCCACTAGGCACAATCTATATACCTTTGCATGCATACTTCAATACTTCAATGAAAAAAGAATCACATGTCCTATTCGGCTCCAATATCATATTTGGGGTGCATACTTATTATGGACTATGGTCTAGACAAAAATTTCCCGCAAAAAATTGTTACAAATCATCAAATCAAATTCATAGTAATAGTATATTACTGTTCAAAAAAAAATCATAGTATATTAACTATTAAGTAACAAAAACATTTTTTTAATCAGAGAAAAGCATTTTATATACATAATCGTAGCTGATTATACGTACTACTATTGTTTTTCTTAAACAATAGGATAATCTTTTATCTTAGCCAAACTATTTTTACTAACTATTTAACGTAATTGCATTCACAATTAAATCAGAGACTTGCTGAAACATTTTACTAGTGTCTAGTTGAGCTAATTATAATACTATTTCACAAAACTTAGTCACAACTTAGTCATAGGTATTTAATTGCCAAATATCAGGACAAGGTTTACTTTTCTGAGAAACCTATACCCACAACTTCGTTTTTCCGCAAATGGGGGTGTGGTGTGGTATCACATGTCTCACTTATTCTCACTCATTTTCAGACTTTTGTAGCTCTATGATATCCATTAAAATAAAATGCTTAGACACCTGTATGCATTTACGTGATGTTCTTGAATTGTGCTAGCAACTGAGTTCTGTGGATGTCATAAAATTCGCCCTTTAAGTGCTTCATGAGATGCTTGAAAACTAAATAGAATCTGTGCCTCATGGGCCACATTTTTTTAGATTCGTGTATAGCATTTAAATGGAAAAAATTCTAAATGTTGAAATTTAACTAATTCACCATTTTTTTTATATCCACAAAACCCACTTTCATAGCACAATTCATATAATGGGAAATCTTGTTCATTAGCAATTCCCAATATACAAAGAATCCGATTACTTAATTTATTGTACGTAGCTTTACTCTATTTTTTACATAAGAAATTGTTTTCAAGACTTGAGCATGTAATTTTAGTTACGTCACATGGCAACAACTTTTTAACGTTGCGCCAAAACTACCCTATCAACAAGTGGTATAAGTAATAGTTTTCTAATAATACAATTAACATATAATGTGATAGTTTGACCTGTATTGTTTGAGGTTTGAATTCTGCAGACACCTATTAACTCAAAGTTAAATATCTTTACCACTTTTCTCATTAATTATTCTCAACTATGAAAAGAAAAAATTCTGGTTACTATTTTGTCTTATTTTATTGTCCCTTTCAACTTTCATTGTTCCATTAGCTTCTTTTTACCAGCATCATTATCAAAACACCTATAAATACCCCCATTCTCCTTATAATTATGTACCAAGCACTCTCTCATTCTATTTCTCTTGTATGATTTGTGGAGTGAGTTCTTTAGTTGCATAAACAAAGACTCTTACTATAAACAGCCTCTCACACAAATTTGCTCTGCTTTGATATCTGTTTCATTTCACCAAACATGCCTCAAACCAGCCTTAGCCATAATCAAGGTTTAGACATTGAAGGCTCCAGAGTTGATGGGTCTTCCCACCCCTCCAAATGCTATGATGATGATGGACGTCTCAAACGAACTGGTACAAAATTCATTTATAGCAGCATGTTTGGATCAACTTCTATTTCATCAGAATCAGTTCTGAAATCCAGAAGCTACTCATAGATTTTTCTCCCAATAATAGACTCTAACTTCAGAATTAACTGCAGAAGGATTTTGAAACATGCATTGAAGCTAGTTTCACTTTTACAATACATAATATGTTTCATTGGATATAGTCTAATAGTAAATATGTGATGATGAAATGATGCAGGAAATGTTTGGACTGCAAGCTCCCACATAATAACAGCTGTGATAGGATCTGGGGTGCTATCTTTAGCTTGGGCCATAGCTCAACTTGGTTGGGTAGCTGGTCCTGCTGTGATGTTGTTGTTCTCTTTGGTTACTGTCTATACTTCATCTTTTCTGGCTGAAAGCTACCGTGCTGGCGACCCAAATTCCGGCAAGAGAAACTATACTTACATGGATGCAGTTCGCTCCATTCTAGGTACATAACACTGCTTTCACTGATATCTCTCGCTATTGTGTATGATGCTACTGCCTTGGTGAGGATAAAAGTATGTTTTGATCAACTTCTTTTTCCTCATATTTAATTCTGACATGAAGAATTTACTAAGAGAAACTCCTTTTCAAAATTGATTTTGACGGTATAATCAATTGTGGAAGGATTTCTAAACATGCATTTAGTGAGTTGCATTATTTGATTTCACAATTTGCACATAATACAAGACAAGTTTACTTAGGAGTTAAAATTTGTAGAAGAGATTTTAAAGTATTTTACTGTGGAACCAAACATACTATTTACATGTTCAACATAATATTTTAGTGAAACAGCACCAAGTATGTGCTACTTCATTACTAGTGCTAAGGTCATGAGAATACTGAACTAGTTACTAGAGAATATGATGAGAGATGACAAGTAAAGAAGACTAGTCAAAGGGGATTAGTCTTTGTCAATTTTCAACTGGTTATCTAAAATTTTATATGAAATTTACTGTCATATTCACATGTGCAACATTCAATGGACGTATACCTTAGTCAATCTCTTTTACCGGTTATGATACTTTTTGAAAAGTTTGATATACCTGTAAAGTTTTGCTTGGCCTAAGAATAAATAAACCCAAATTAAGGAATAAAATAATTGAGAACGCGAACTTCATACAGAAGATCATATGATTTGTATATGTTTAGAATTTAAATTTTTTCTCAGTTAAACAATTTACTAATAACATGCACTACAATGGATTTTGCAGGTGGAGTCAGTGTTACTTTGTGTGGGATATTTCAGTACCTGAATCTAATTGGAATTGTAATAGGCTACACAATTGCAGCTTCTATAAGCATGATGTGAGTTCGGATCACAGTTTATAACACAGACATGTTTAGGCCTTCATGATTCCTCTTTCTAATTGATTTTAGTTTGGCTAATCTCATATTCAAAATTTGTCACCTATGAAAAGGAGACGTGTGATAAGATTAGAAGTTACTCATAAAATTGCTTAAACAAAAGATGAAAATGACTTTATGTCGGCTTATTCATGTGCTTAGTAATTGTACCACATAAAAGGACAAATATTTAACATGTGGGATGTGGCATGATAGTTCATTGTCCTGTCACCATCTTTAAACTGACAAGAATTGGATTTTGAGTGATTTGATGATAATTGAGGAGATTGTATCAAATTTTGATTGATATTGGTTGACTACAGGGCAATCAAAAGGTCTAACTGTTTCCATCAATCTGGAGGCAAAAATCCATGCCACATGTCAAGCAACCCATACATGATCATTTTTGGCATAACTCAGATTTTTCTTTCTCAAATTCCTGATTTTGATCAAATATGGTGGCTCTCATCAGTAGCTGCAGTCATGTCTTTCACCTATTCCATAATTGGCCTTGCTCTTGGAATTGTCAAAGTTGCAGGTTAGTTATATAATAGCTAGCATGTTTGGATCTAATTCTAATCTTTCCAGAATCACTTATTCCCTCATTAAAACTACTACTAATAGCTTATGTAAGAATCACTTATTCTCCAAATGTAAAAATTTACCGAGTTTCTAAACACATTCCACGCTTGGGAGCCTTGGAATCAATTTTCATTGACTAGAATCACTTTTATTTGGTTATCATTGTCTAAAATCAATTCGACAAGAAGTTAGAGAGAATAGATTTTGTGGTGGACATAATCAATTACAGGATTTCGTTACTAGATGTCACAATAAAAATCACTTTTCACATAAATGTGGTGAAAGATAAATCGCTTCACTACACTACAACTCACTTTTTTACCAGAATCAATTTTACCAATATCAAACACCACAACACTGATCCAAACAAGTACTTACAGTTTTGATTTTTAAACTTTTAGTCATATAGTCTGATATTTTGGTTGGGTCATGAACAGAAAATGGTACTTTGATGGGTAGCCTCACAGGAATAAGCATTGGAACTGTGACAGAGACCCAAAAGATATGGAGGACTTCCCAAGCTCTTGGTGACATAGCCTTTGCCTATTCATTTGCTGTGGTTCTCATTGAAATTCAGGTACACCTTCTAGTTCTTCAAAATCTAAGGGCTTCAATTCTAAAATGTTTAATTAAGTTGTTTATCGAAACACACCATTATTTTGTCAAATAAACTAACTGATATCTAATAATATTAATAATAATACTACAGGACACAGTGAAATCCCCACCATCTGAGGCAAAAACAATGAAGAAAGCTACAAAGATAAGCATTGCAGTGACCACAACATTCTACATGCTCTGTGGTTGCATGGGCTATGCTGCTTTTGGAGATGCAGCACCAGGGAATCTTCTTACTGGCTTTGGTTTCTACAATCCATATTGGCTCATAGACATTGCAAATGCTGCTATAGTGGTTCACCTTGTGGGAGCATACCAAGTGTTTGCACAACCCATCTTTGCCTTTGTGGAGAAAGAAGCAGCAAAAAAATGGTCCCATACTGACAAAGAGTTCAAAATTCCAATCCCTGGTCTCTCTTCCCCTTACAGACTAAATGTGTTTAGAATGGTTTGGAGGACACTGTTTGTGATTTTAACCACTGTCTTATCAATGTTGCTTCCATTCTTCAATGACATTGTGGGAGTGATTGGAGCACTAGGGTTTTGGCCTCTAACAGTTTACTTTCCAGTGGAGATGTATATCGCCCAGAGGAAGATCCCAAAATGGAGTAGCAGATGGATTTGCTTACAAGTATTTAGTGGGGCATGTTTGGTTGTGTCAGTTGTTGCTGCTGTTGGATCAGTGGCTGGTGTCTTGCTTGACCTGAAGAAATACAAGCCATTCCAATCAAACTACTGAGTTTCATAAGAAACTGCAGTGCCAATGATGGCTATAGTTTTTTGTTTTGTTTGCACTTTGTATCATTATCTTATAGATCAATTGGATCATGATAAGCAACTCCTTGTTTGAAAAATCATGAAAGGCAAGGATTTCCTTCAATTTGCATATGTCCAAACAACCATTGTATATCTGCCATCCTGTTTATGCATGCTGCCTATTGAGGCTGAGAATTCCATATGCCATTTTCAAGTTTCAACAATGCAACTTTTTTTGAAGCTAACAATGCAACTTAATTTCTCTGAAATTTACCCCAGTCTACACCCAAAAGATATGATATGTCTAAAATACATATATTAGATATACATAAATACAACTCAAATAACATAATAAATAAAGAATTGCAATTCTAAAAAATTAAATCATGAACACGTATCTTAAAGATTTTTATAAAATTAATATGCTAAGTGTTTGAGCTTTGGAATGAAAACCTAATGAAAGAAAACTACAATTATACAGCAAACATAAGGGTACACATTTACAATAACTTGGAGATTACAGCAAGTCATAAGTTGAATGGAATTAAGCAGAACAGAAAACCTCTACAAGTGTGTTTGATTATACTTGGAAAGTGAGTTGAAAGTGTTTAATATGTTAGGCCAGTGAAGTGTTTCAATTTTTTACATTTTTGGGACTAATATCCAATATTAAATTAAAATAATTTTTACTTATTAATTTACCAAGTACAAGTATATGGTCTTATGTCTTTTTTTTTTTGAAAATAGCAAATTCATTGAATCAAATAGGCATTAAAGCCAAAACATCTGCGTCCAAGAGTGGAACCAAACCAGAAGGTCCCTCCTCAACCCAAACATGCTCGGGGAAAGAAGAGGCATTCTTAGCCATATAGTCTGCCACGGAATTGTCATCACGGCGATTCGGCGAACAAAGGAAAGTTCAACGTGTTCAAAGAAAGGGAAAAAAGCAAAACAATCACTAATAATAGAAAATAAATAACACTCCATTACGCTTCCGCTAAGCATGGTAAAGCTCAAGATTATCCGTTTCAAACTGAACCAAACGGAAACCAAGTTGGGTAGCAAGCTCCATGGACCACCACAGGGTACCGGGCTGCTGCTGGCATGATTTCTCCATTTGAGTCGCGAGCAACCATTCCAAAACCCACCAACCAGTCTGCTCCTACTGCTGCGTCTGTGTTCATTTTAATCCACCCTTGCCTTGGTCTCTTCCATAATAATTAATAACTTGTTTAACGGTTCAAAATGCTATAGTTCACAAAAAAATGGAGGTACTTTATTCATATATTATTATGTAGTTGATAATTTATATTGTATTAACATTAGTGGAATATAAAAGAACTGCAAGCTAACAACTTAGCTGAAGCAAACAATAGAGGTGAATATTATAACCATATTATAATATACTTGGATACATATGAACTGCCCGTGAATATTGACAAATGGATATAAATAGTTTGATGTCAAAGACCTTCTTTTTAACTTTCTTGCTATTTTTATTACCTCTTTCATCTTTCAGATATTAAATTAACAAATTAAAAAAGCTTCGATAAACTAAAGAAAAATTAATCAAAGTTATAAACAACTAATAAAGCCGAAATCAAATATTAGTTTTATTCAGATTTTTAAATTCGTGCTCGAATTAATGGATTTTCATGAAAATAACCAATTTAACTACTTACTGAAAATTTCACAACAAAATTCCAGGTAAGAGTTATTTCCAGCTTTTAATCATCTTCCAAATGTGCTTAAGTACCCGAATTTTTGTTTGGTCGAAATACTGAACTTGTTTAAATCCCAACACTTACATATTGAAATAAATATGTACACAGATGACAAACCCAAAACAAAATATAAAGTTTTTTTCAGCAGTAATCCGACTATTGTCCCAGCATCATCCAAAATAGTTGAACAAGCTCAACCGAACACCACTGATAACAAAGAAATTTTCATGTATAAAATGCATAAGCTTGAGTGAAGATCCATGTATCAATCTCAGCTTATGTTGTAAATCCACAATATGGTGGTACATATATTCAAGACATCGTGTACTATATCACAAGTTAAAAAGACCCACATCATGGGGGGTCCACTCTGGAACCAGAAAACAAAAAAGAAAAAGCCCTCACTAGAGAGGGATAATGAATAAAATAAAATTGATATAGCACAAAAGGATATTTTACATCATCAACAAAACATGCTACATTAATAAAACATCATCTGTAGGAACCCAACAACCCCCTGGAAGAACATCAATTACACCCAAGAGACGCTAGACAAGGAAGGAACCGACATTTCACCAATCACCATCAATGCATCATCATAGCTTCGATCAAAACAAAAATGCAATTGGGGGAGGTAGCTGTAACAGGGTTATCATCCCCTGAACAGAATCGTCAAACCAAAGAAGATAAATTCTTCATCAAAGACTAGAAAAGCTCCTCAGAATTGAATTTATTCCAGGATTCCTGTTATAAATTATCAAACTTTAGGCAAAAATGAAGGCATCTATTCTGGACTCAGCAATATATTATAGGTCATAAACTCATGTGCATGACATAGCACCAAAATATGAACTAGAACTACTACTAACTGCAGTATTTTTTATCTTTAAAAACAAGAACTATATATTAGAGACATCACGAAATCAAATCGGACCCTGCTTGAGCCATATGCCATAAAATCTAACATGTTCATTGGCGTTAACTGGTTGCCCACTCACATAAAATCAAATTTTTTACAACTCCATAATGAACATAGCTATAGGAAATCCTGTTTTCAAATGTACAGAATCTGACCACAAAAGGCTATATATCAAAACCCATTTTAAGAAACTGCTTAGAATAATAATGGTAGCATAATTACGCTCAGTAACCCATTGATTCCCTCTAGCTACTATAAACAACTTATAAAGCATTGATTAGAAAGTATATAGAATTTATGTAAAATGACCAGAAATACTAACCTTTAGTAGATCAAACACCTTCTCGGCAATATATTTCTGCTGAAGGGTGGCACCCTTCTGCTGTACTTTATCAGGATGAATGCACAATGTAGCTTTCCTATAGGCTTTTTTAACAGAAGCAGCTGTAATCAAATCAGTCAAAGAAACTGGCTGCCAACCACATTCAGGCCACAGTACCTGATCATCATTCATGAAGCAAACAAGTTAATATAATTTACACGATTTTTGTCAAAAATAAAATAACACTTCAGATACAACATAAAAATTAAGGGACTGTTTTGGCTGCTTAAAACTTCAAATGAGTGTATAAAAAATTAAGGGAAAAAGTTGCTGTGACTCTTCTTTCCTCTGAATTGACTGTAACTGAATTATGAGTACATCATTACAGTCTTTTCAAAATTAAAATTGCTTCAAAATGATGTTGTCTCTGCTAGCTAATATCTGTTCAGAAATTGCTACATATGGTCTATTGCAGGAAATAGATATAGAGGATGCACATTTAATGAGTAAATCAACTGATTCAATCAGTATTAGTCAGAACAATTATTCACTTCTATACTTGTAGCCCAAGGAGGTTGAGCGATAATAAGATCAGACACCTGAGAAAATATATCCAGAACTACAAAAATATGATAATGCCATATTTAAAATTATGGGACCCAAGATACTAAAAAGAAGAAAAATAGAGATAATTTAAGCCTACACACTTCCACACACTATATGGATCTGGAATACAAAATATTCAGAGAGATCATCCACAGTGTGCATACATATTGTAAGGTAGAGAGCAAAGCTCGTAAGTTCCCCTCTTTTCCTGCAGACCAACGCTTGATTTCAAAATCCAGTGTCTCGCCAATCCTCTGAAAACAATGGACAGATAAAATTAGATAACGAAAATAAAACCATATTGCAATAAAAACTGCGAACTTTTATTAGTGGCTTTCGTAAAACAGTTTTTGGCTAGAACGAGGATAAATAGGCTGTGTAGGCTGTTGCAAATATATGAACAGAACCCTCTGACCCACAAATATAAAGAAAAACAACAAAAGAAACTACTTACATTTCTCTCAGCTTGATCTCTTTGAGTTTGTAAGTCTCGCTGATTCTTCTCAGCCAAAGCTTTTGCCTGGTACAAGGTGTAATGGTCATAAAATTGACAAACAAGTTGGTTTGAAGATCCAATAGCTGGTTCAAAAAGAGTGTATTCTTTGCCTATTCGTTGTGTAAACATCAGGAAACAATGAAGAACTCAAATCAAGAAGACAAATAGAGTAAAGTCACACATACCGCACGCTCATGAGCCCTCTGGTGGCGTTCCAACCTAGCTCTTCGCCTTTCTTCACTTTCCCCTTCAACATCTTGAAACTCACCAGATGATGGAGGAGCAGCTTCAAACCATAAAAGAGAAGGAACAAAAAGAGCCAAGTAAGACACGCACACACTAGTCGCTATTGCATCAGCAATGAATATGTTAAAAATGCAAACCTACCTCCAAAAATTGAGGAAAGATCATCAACAATATTAGTGGATGACGATGCTTTTTTCATACTTGAAGATGCACCCGTAGATTTCCTTGTTACGTCTGCCTGAAATTGGGGTTCAAATGCAGATTCCTGACAACATAGGTTCAATAAATTAATAACCAAATTTCAAATAGAATTATGCAAGTATTAACTCGAGTGTTAATCTTCCTTTGCTATTTTAAATTTATTAAAATAAAATAATTTCAATTTTTTAAATAACTAAGTCAATATATACTCGTCATTTTTCAAAAGTGATCCTCCTTTATTTTTATAATAGAAAATGAAAGAACAACATAACTACCCGAACACCCAAAACCTTTGTCCACTAAATCTCCATATAGTACAGAAGTATAGATTAAAAAATGAAAGAAACAAAAGGTCCTCACAGTAGAGTTAGTCCTAGGAGGTCTTGGAGCACTGCTGGGTCGTCCACCGCCAAAGAAGGACTCGAGATCATTATCATTCTTTTGCTGGTTCATCCTTGCAGCAGCTGCAGCCCTTTCTCGGGCTTCAGCAGCAGCCCTTTCCCGAGCCTCAGCAGCAGCCCTTTCTACAGCAGCACGTTCAGCTCTAACACGTGCTTCAGCTTCAGCCTTTGCAACTGCAGCTCTTTCACGTGCGCCCCTGTCTTTTGCCTCTGCAGCAGCCTTTTCAGCTCTTTCCTTTGCGTCAGCAGCAGCCCTTTCTCGGGCTTCAGATTGTGCCCTTTGAACTGCAGCCCTTTCAGCACGCTCTCGAGCTTCAGCATTAGCTTTCTCAACAGCAGTCCTCTCAGCTCTTTGGCGTGCGTCAGCAGCTGCTCTTTCACGTGCTTCTCTAGTAGCTCTTTCTACAGCCTGCCTTGCCTTTTCCCTCTCCCGCCGTTGTTGTTCTCTTTCTTTTTCCTCTCTTTCTTTCATTAGTCTTCTTTGCTCCTTTTCCTCTCTCTCCTTCTGCTGCCGCTCACGTTCTAACCTTAACTGTTTTTCTCTCTCCTCTAGCATACCTCTCTCATCTTTTTCCAATTCCACAGTTTCTTTGCTTCTAGCAGCTTTTGTAGACTCTCTCTCTCTAACTTCCTTTGCATACCTAAATTTAGCTTCAGCTCTATCCATTGCCTCTTTCATAGCTGCAGCAGCTGAGTTCATCTCTACTTCTTCATCAGGAAGACCATTTCCACTCTCACTATCATTACCACGACTTCTGCCCATGGCAAAATCATCAAGTTCATCAAACTGAGATGTTGGGGATACCGTTGCTGCAGCTGGAGCAGACTTAGGAGCCTGAGAAAATCGAGTGGAACTTGGGAAAGATGAAAATTCACTGGCCTGCTTCCTAGCATTGGTAGAAGCTGATGAACCAGCTCCTGACTTGGGAATATGTACTGGCCGTGGAGGAGGAGGTCTTGAAGGTGGTGGAGCAGTTGTTGGTTGTGTAAAAAGAGGAATTTCTGACACTGTCAGCCATATATCCTCACTTGATTCTAAGTTTTCTTCATATTTGGGAGACATGTCAACCTGAATATTGGCTTGTCTAAAACCAACATTATCATATGGAGGAGGGGAAGTAGACCTTTGGCCAACTGGTTTATTAGAATTAGATGAAAATGTAGGCATGTAAGATGGAGCCTGCGGAAACTCCTGACCATTTTCAACAGGAATGCTGTTTTGTGGGTACCTTCCAAGATTCGTATCAGATGAATTGTCAAGTGGTTCTTCATCTCTAGCCCAACTTCTGCTTTTGTTCAAACTCGGAGAAGTGCTACCCTTCTTGCTATTTCTCTCTGATGAGAATGCAGGGACAGATTTTCCAAGCCCATCAAAAGGATCAATGTCTTCATATACTTTGCCATTTGAAGTTGAAGAACTATCATATTTTGTGCTTCTAGAACTACTAAATTTACTAATTTCTTCCAATGGATCTGTAAAGTGGCCTGTGGGTTTATCCACTGGGGATGAAGCTGATTCAAATACTTTGAAAGGATCTTCAGCAACAGTGGAGGTTGTTTTAGATGCACTGGCAGGTGGTTCTGAGGACAAACCAACATCAGGAGCATGCCTGTTAATGACAATAGGTCAGCCAATGACAACATAAATAATACCTATGAATCAGTCATCAAAATAAGAATAGACAAATATCCAGTTACTCATTGTACTTATCTAACAAAAATAACTCTGATGGCACTAGAGAAACACAGAAAACATTTTGAATTTGATATAGGCTGTATTTCACAAAAAGACCAAAGTAATTTTTAACATATTCTCTGTCAAATAAGACTGCAAATGGACCTTTGATATTTAAAAACGTTTATGGCGTCAATGTAGGCACTTAATTAATTTTAAAATTTAATTAACATATATATATATTTATGGCATTGATGTATGCATATAAAAATAGGAATTTATCCTTGCCGAACAAAATGATGTAAGTTTCAGCATGCGAAAAATAGCATTTGTTTGGGCAGTAAAAGGAAAGGGAACAACAATGATCAAGTGGCCTCTAAATAATAGATTCTGAATCTTTATGTTATATAAATTCTTCTTAGCTTCAGATTATGAATCGATAGTCAGATATTGAGAGGACTGTAAAATAGTTAGATTTATACTCTTGTTAGAAGATCATGACTTATTTTCTCTCATTTGAAGTTTTCAGTCTTTTCCCTTATGGACATGTGTTATTTTCTTCCTTGGAACTTATATTTAGCCATTTTATGTATCGTTTTAACTTGTTATATGCTTGTCATTGTATAATTTAGATATTTAAGTATATTTGTAGTTTTATTGGTGTTTTTCACCATTATTGTAGTTTTCTTTAATATCAATTTTGTATGAGGTAAACTCTTACAAGTAGAGTATATGGGCACTCCACGAGTTTACGTAAACTCTTGAGTTTAACAACCTTGACTTTCATTCTTTTTGTATCGAAAAGCGCATGTGTAATTCAAGTGGAGCCCATGGATGGTGCACACACAAAAAATCAGTAAATACAACAATACCATTGGTCCCCTTTGAAACACCTTTTACTTTGTTTAAATGACAACGCTGCATAAAAAAGTATAACCAAAGTTACCAAAACCTTATCCTTCAAACAGTGCATTACCTCAAAGACTGATATCACATGAACAATAACTTGAATACATAATGTATACTACATCCATGTGTTACAATAGTTAGCTCCTAGAAATAAACTTGAATCTTCACTACCAATAACAGTTTGCAATAGATTTATACATGAAATACTTAGAAGACAATAAAGGGCAACCTGGTGCTATAAAGCTCCCACTGTGGTGGGATCCAGGGAAGGGCTGGGCCCTTTGCAAGAGGCTAATTCCACGACATGGCCTCCTTATCACAAAGCAGCAACTGTAAATGTTGTTTCAATGCTCTCTTCTGTAATGTGCAAACAGTAAACCCCCCCCCCCTAACAAAACACTTCCAACTTAGTCCTATAGACGTGGTCAAGGATAGCTCCCTCCAAGTTCCAAACAACTAAGGTTTATTTTAAATACCAGTCCATTGGTTGCTTTAGTAGATTAAATCAGGCTTTCTGATTCTTTAATTACAAAGAAACACATTTTTAGCATATAGTGATGGTAGATAGAATGTCATGAAGGTCTCCATGGAGAAATTTTGTCTAGACACAACCAATACAAATTGCAGGAAGATAATTGCCTATGACTTGTCTTCTCTATGTAAATGTTGACACAATTATTATCCATTGCAGTGTTATCAAATCGCGATCGCGGAGAGCCAAAAATCCGCTATTTCAATCGCTATTTAGCGGCTAATAGCGGGCTATAGTGGGCAATAGCGGCGTCGCGATTAGCCAAAAACCCGCTACGCTATAGCGGCGTATAGCCGCTATTTGACAACACTGGTCCATAGATCATTCTAATCATCAGACACCCTAACGAAGATCATTGCCAATCAATATTTGGAATTTTTTATATTCCTTATCAGCAGCATGACTCTGAATGCAACAAGTTTCTCCACATTAGGTACAAGAATTTGAAACTCACTGTAGCCCTACTGGATATTTTTGACCCACTGTACATATGAACAAGAGCAATACTAAAATCACCAACACACTTGCTATATGCAATAATCAAAACCACGAAAGCCACTACTGAACAATGCCAATTGCAAAAGAATCGCAGTTGTATATACCTGTCACTAGATGGCTTACTGCTTCCAAACCCAGCAAGCAAATCGTCAAAATCAGAACCACCTCTATCATGCTTCTCGGATCTCTTTCTATCCTTCGATTCCTTGCCAAACCCGCCGAGAAGATCATCGAACGCGCCACCGTCCGGACTCGCCGGCGCAAAGACGTTATCGAATTTAACCTTGGTCGACGAGCTCCTCAGCCCCGGCACGCCATCGAAGACGTCATCATCGTCGTCATACACCGGCTTGTCATACACCGGCGGCGGCGAGTTCACGGAGCGGGAGGGGAAATCAGAGCCGCCGGAGGATCCGCGGTACATGGAGTCAAAATCGAGCGGCGCGCTGTCTGAGCGCGGTGGTTCAGATCGGAATAGATCGTCGAAGGAGGTGGCGCGGGGGTTGTTGTTGGAGGATCCGAATAGGGAATCGGAGGTGCGGGAGGATCGGGATCCGAAATCGAAGTTGGAAGAAGAAGGGGGTTTGGATTGAGAGGATGCCATTGGTGCGGATTTTCCTTGCGGTTTGAAGCCGTAATCGGAGGCTAAGAGGCCATCGAAATCGTTCATGGTGGTGGTTGCGATGAAATTGGGGAATTCAGAGGATGAAGATGGAGGGGGTGGGATCAGGTGTGGGAGGGTGTAGAGAGCATGCGGTGAGGTGAGGTGGAAATTGAAATGGAAAAGAAGAGAAGAGAAGAGAAGGGGAATCTGATCTCAATGAATCTCTGTTGTGTTGTGTTGTGTTGTGTGTGAGAGAGATCAGAGATGTGAGACTTAGTTGCAGGGTAGAGACCTCCCTCTTCTGTTTGTTTTGCCTTGTTAGTTTCAAATGCTGTTTGTTTTTCCTCTTTTCTCTTGTCAATATTCAATCATGGATACATGCAACTTTATTATTATCTTAATAATTGATAATTGATAAGCCAAGACATGGAATTCTTCTCTGGCAGTGTTTTGCTTCAATGAAGAAAGGATAAATTAATAAATGTTTTAATTATATATTATATACTGTTTATTTATTTTAAGAAAAAAAATTACTTTCACTCATCGGATCCAACCGGTAAAGTGTTGGTCAAATGATAAACAAATTAGGTTCTCGTAAGTGTTTAAAAAAAAGGTTCTAAGAATTAGATCACAAAATCAAATCTCAGAAATGTTATTTATTGAAAAAAACTATCATCATATCCTGAAGATGGTCACGCTTTCTAAGTTCCAAAAATCCTTAACCATGTCTTCTTCTTGAAAAATATCAAAACATCAATATGGGGAAGGATGTGAAGTTCAATCATTAGACTTTGGTGTCTCCCTAATATGCACCATTTTTTAAGTGGTGTAATTTTATACCACTTATTTTGACCGGTTATAACATGTCAACACATTAATTTTTTTTTAAAAAAATATTATTAAAAATTTGTTATGTATTAAATTTCTTTAAAAAAATGTGTTGACATGTTATAGCAGGTTAAAAAAAGTGGTGTAAAACACTACTCTAAAAGTGGTGCATATTAGAGGACGAGGTCACCTTGGGATATTATGAGTTATAAGAATCCTAACGTCTCATATATCATATATTATATTATGGAGATGGTCCGATTTGATGCAAACATTGTTTAATTCCATTTTTTATTCAAAATGAATTTTCAAACTTATTAATTTTTATGAAATGTGTGTTCAATTTATCTTTTCGTTAAACTTTATTTTATCTTTATATTATAAATTTGTGTCTTTTAGATACCAACCATGCATAACACAAGTTCAAACTAGTATTCATTTTAATTGTTTCTATTCGATTTTTTATACTTTGTCAACATTAGATAGTTATTTTATAGGTAAATATTAGTTGTTAATGGTTAGTGATTTGAACCATGACCCTTCACTCTACAAATCTCTTCATTTCCCTTTCTCACCAAGTGAGCTACCCTTAGTTAGATAGTGTTAGTGATCAAATGAGGTTTAGAGGAATGACACTTCAATCAGGATAATTATATCTTCACACCTCACTTTTGAGGTGTGGAGAGGTGGAAGAAGAGAGAGATAGAAAGAAAGGAGAGAGAAAGTAAAGATGTGATATGTGATTTGATTGATAAAAAAATATAAATAAATAGAATGGAGGTGGAAAAGAAGTGGAGAGGTGTGTATATATCATAACTCATTTTTATCTACAATCTACACTCCACTCAATATTATCTACATAATTTAGAGACAAAAATTTCAACCCTAGCCTTAGACTTTATCATTCTTCATTGCTCGTGAGTAGACTTTCAATGAGTTTTTTCCTTTAAATGTGTTGATCTCGGCTATCCTAGTTTCTCTGTCTTTGATCGGATGTTGGATTTTCCAACTCAGTTAGATCTAAAACTTGTGGTATCCGATTAGCCCTGTTCCATTATTTTGTTATTAAAGGTCACACGTCGTCGGTCAGGGCAATGATGGAACTTTAGTCTAATTTATTTGTAAACCAACATAGTATAAGTGTAAACCTAAATAATTTATAACTTACTTGTAAACTGTATTTTCTTATAATGTTTATATTAATTTATGAATAAGAGTTAATGTTTATCCCAAACTTATTTTCAACTCAAATTATATCTAAAGAGTTAATTTTTATGCCATAAGTGTTTACAACAATATTAAACTGTTTACTTTCAAAAAAAAGAAAACAATATTAAACTGTTCACTCAAACGATCACTAATATTTCTAGTTTAAAACATTGAATTGAGCAAAAACTAAAATCATCCAAACACTAGCTTGCGCATTAAGCAAAAACCACAAATGCCACTATACAATATACCAATCATCAAAATCAGAATCAGAAGCAACTCTTTCATCCTTCTCCGATCTCTTTCTACCCTTCAATTCCTTACCGAACTCGTCGAGAGGTTCATCCAACGCGCCACTGTCCGGTTTCACCGGCGCAACGACGTCGTCAAGTTTAACCATATCCAACGAGCTCTTCAGCCCCGGCACACTGTCAAAGACGGCAAAAACGTAGTCGTCGAACTTAACCTTAGTCGGCCTCTTCAGCCCCGGCACACCGTCGAAAATGTCGAAACCGTCATCGTCGTCGTACGCTGGAGGCGGGGAGTTCACGGAGCGGGAGGGGGATTTACCGTCGCCGGCAGGCGAGCTGAAGATGGAGTCAAAATCAAACGGCGCGTGGGGGCGCGACGGCGTCTCGGATCGGAAGGGGTCGTCAAAAGACGAGGCGCGGTGGTTGTTGGAGGATCCGAGTAGGGAATCGAATGTGCGGCGGGATGAGGATTTGGAAGAAGGTGGTAGTTTGGACTGAGATGCCATTGCTGCGGATTTTCCCTGAATGATGATATAAAATATAACCATATATAGACAATTTTATTTTAATCACTGATTACTGTCTTAATGACAAATTACATCTAATTTAAAATTAAATCTATTACAGTAAATGTAATGATACACAATAAAGATAAATAAGGCAAATATTGAGGAGATCAATTAGAGATTTGTTCCAATAAATCAACAGATCTCATCATAGGTAAGGTAATGATACAAATTGATTGATAATGATTCATTCTTATTATTAAAATTAACTTCAAATTTGAATTGTATGGACTTATGCTAATAAGTAATAATGAAGATTTAATAGCGATATTATTATCATTAACCATAAACAGATAAACTGCATATTTAACTCCCTTCAGCATTGCCATAATTTCATAAACTGATGTAGCTATTACAAAATGTTCAACGAAATCTAGCTAATGCTGAGTACAAATGGCTAACATGAGCCGAAGCTCCATTCTTATGACGGTCCGTTGAGGAGTGCGAGGAAAGCACGACCATTGAAGCCGCGGTTCAGACAGTTCATGAGTGCTCCATAATCAGTCTTGAATTCGGAGAGATTGATAATGTCTTTGCATTTGTCATGTTCGTCGAAATGACAAAACATGGATCGGATGAGCGCGCTCATATCTGAGTAGTTGCTGCGAGGTAGAGTGCAGAGTAAGTCAGTAGTACCACATACATTATCTACTTTGTAAGTCCACCAGGCTGAGCTAGTCTTGGTGATGCGAGTATCTACACTTTTAAGCGGTATTCCAAGCTCACGAAAAGTGGGGATGTAGGCTTCACATTCGGCGGCAACAAGGTAGTTCTTCGCCTCATTCTCAACTCCTTCCGGGTAGGTTGGAATCATGAGCAAGTTAGTCACCGAGGAATGGGTTGTAAAGATTCCAAGCTCTTGAATAGCCAGCGCCAGAGGGAGTGGTGTTGAAATGATTTTTACTTAACCACTTTCGAATCCCTCAAGATTCAATTGTAGTATAGTAAAGGGTTTTTATCGTCCTCAGGGAATTGGAATACAATGTCGTTCTTTAGCTAAATTACTTAAGCAATGGATTAAAGGTTGATTGTGGGTTGTTTTGATTACCGATCACTATGGAAAAACACAACAAACAATAGTAAAAAATATTGTAAACAAGTTGAGAAAATGGTTGGGATCGGGTTTCATCAATCAACTTCGCTGTATTCTATGATTTCATATACAAACCATGATTTATGATTGATTTCATCACACCATTTCTTAACTTCATCATAGTTCCCTAATGACAAAGATTATCAAATCACTTCCTAACCATCAATTCCTTGAATAAATTAGAAAGCAATAAGCATTAAAATTAGGTGTTCTTTGACTCTTGAACTAACTCTATTCCTAGAACTTAGATTCAAGAGATGGGTTTATCTATTTCAGATTCAAGAACAAAGTTTCCACTAAGCAATCAAATCAAATAACAAGCTCTAGTTGATCAATCTAAATCTATCATTAAGAGCAAGATAACCCATTGAAATCATCACATAAAACATGAATTCATTTATGAAAATCAAGATGAATACATAGAATTCAAATGATTACATCCAATCCCAACACAAAAAGGGTTTAGCTATCCATTTTCATGGAAGCTTTCACGCTTACAAGAGTTAAAGAGAAGAAATGGATGATCCGTGCCGTCGTCGGCGTGTTCCCAGCTCGACGGAAGGTAACAAAGCTCCCAATCTCTCAATCCCTCTTCCTTTTCTCGAGTTTTATGTCCTCCTTTTCGTTCCCTTTATTTCTGTGCTGAACTTTTAGTTTTATAGCATTGCAGATCTGTTACAGGGTGCTTAGCACTCCACTTTAGGTGCTTAGCACCCTGTTTCTCCAAGCTGAAGGATTCTCCACCGCCAGATGATGCTAAGCACTCCACTTTAGACGCTTAGCACCCTGTTTCTTCATGCTGAAGGAGTCTCCATTGCCAGATGATGCTAAGCACCCTGGAACACATGCTAAGCATGATTGGAACAAGGTTGATTTCTTGTGTTTTTTCAAAGTTATTGAGTGGGATTCTTCATTTACAAGCTTTCTTTCATCCAAATCATGCACTTTCTTAATTATTCTTCAACCTACAACTCAAATTGAGATTGGAATCATTTTCTACATAATCAACTTAAAAGAGAGTTACTTAGAAGAAATTTCTCATTATTACAATAGATAAGTGCCTAAAATATAATGTAAAACATGGTGAATATGACACTTATCAAGCGGCAGTTCAATGTCCCTCGAGTAAGTTGGAGAAGAAGCGTAACGAGCAGGATGCTTGCCACAAGACTTGTTAATGTTACGCAACTTGGCATAAACAGCTGCCATGCATATGTCAACGGTTAAAGGCACTGCAGAATTGATGACCGAGGTGATCTCGGAGGGACGCATAGACCCTTGGGAGTGACAGCGTATCAGTAAGATATGCTTCATCACATCAGTGATTGCAGCTTTGAAGTAATCGAGATCAATCTCGAATGATCGAGAAGTTAACTTCTTAGATGCGCCTATTCGTGTGAAGCCGATTTCCTTTCGGTCTTTTAGCTCGCGGAGGTAGAGCTCATAGCTAGTCTTGTTGCTTGCTCCTTCACCATTTTTGTTAGGAACCTTGCTAATACGGACCGGGATAACCTCATTAGTTGCTGAAGGTTGAGTGTCAGATTCTGGCACGAGCTTAGCAGCTTTGGATTTGTTCCCGGCATAGGAGACTTCTCTTTGTCGCTTCACGGTTAGATTGGAGTGCTGCAATTGGAGTAGGAGGAAATTAATATCAGAACATCTGGAGCGTGCAATTTGTAGAATTCATTTAGTTTAGAAGAAAGTGTATAGGAATTATATCTGATAAAACCAGAAGTCAACATCTCTTAGACGTGCTGTTAGATTACAAGTTATCACAAGCATTGATATTTATAAGGAGTTAAGGACAGATACGAGGGAAGGGAAAACCTCAATAGAAGAAAGAAATTACTGAATGATACTGTACATTTATTACAAATATCGATATTAATTTCAACTACATATGTTGCCTGAAGAGAATATCTCAAGCCAAACTTTCACAGATCATACAACCAACATACTAATTCATAACTACCAACAAATCCTGACACACTTGGTAGATAGCTAGACAAGGGTTTGATCCTTGACCATGTTTACAAAAAATAATTTGTTGGGAGAGGCAAAACCCACTTCATAAATGACACTAACATAACCGCCTCTCACGCATTATCACTAAAGCGCATTATCACTAATGCACATACTCCTTATCCCTATCTCCTTGTGTGTTTTGGTCTTTCAGACTGGGTATTGACACCATTCTCTTGAACTGATTAATTATTGGGTATCAGTTGACATGACTTTATGGGACACTGACATCAAACTTGTCCTCCCTGTCTGAAGTAGTAGCAAATGATCCAGAGGCCTGCCAAATAATTCCAAATTGCGCGATTGTATCAGCTCATTTTTATGTTTCGGAAAGTTCATATTCAAAATGCTGTGAACTTTCTGCTGAAAAGCTGTTTTCATGTGAATATCT
Source organism: Lotus japonicus (assembly GCF_012489685.1). Lineage (NCBI taxonomy): Eukaryota > Viridiplantae > Streptophyta > Magnoliopsida > Fabales > Fabaceae > Lotus > Lotus japonicus. The sequence goes on along the minus strand of NC_080044.1, from coordinate 78,784,492 downwards.
AGTTCTCAGACCAAGTTAAATGAGCTTGTAAACTTAATATAATTATCACAGCCTTACAATATCCTTTCCTTTTTAGGTTTCACAACTAAGCAAAGATCAATGGCCAGAATAATTGTAAATAATGTTCATGTATACTAAAACAAGACACTTACAGATTCATTTGGAACAACTGCATATCTCTCTGATAGCGAGGCTGTGGATTTCCCTGCTTAAGAAAAACAAATCCAGAATCATGCTAATTTATTCAGGGAACAACAATAATTATAAATTCCAATGTCAAGTAGTATACATCAGTAATGGATAAAGAAAGGAACACATAACAAAAGAGCTTGCCAGAGCACCTGATGAAGAATGATTTGAAGATTCTATATGCTGCCCACTAGATCCATCAACACTGAAGGCCTTAATAATCATTGGAACATTCCTAAAGATCCCAAAAAATGGATGATCGAGATTAAATATTTTTTAATGTCACATGTCTAATTAAAAATGACATGATTTTCTAGAAAAGCATTTGGTTTCTTGCACATGCAAGTACCGGTCTATGGTGTCTCCATGCCCAAGTTGTCCATTTGCGCCTCTTCCCCAAGAATATACATTTCCACGCTCCGAAACAGCAATCGTGTGTCTCCACCCACATGACATCTGAACTACTTTCTGCCAATCCAAACAATTTTTTTGCAGAAATAAAAAAAAAATTGCTGGTCACTGTTATACTTAGAATTTTATAAGGAAAGAAAAGGGAAGAAGAGTGTTCATTTTCAAATTCAAGTACCTGATCATAGGGAAACTTCACTTCCACAGGAGAGGAGCAATCAACATTGTTACCAACTCCAATCTGTCCAAACTACAATGAAAGGGGAAACAGCTTACAGTTTACCAATCTTAAGTATTTCATGTTGCTATCATACAAAATATATCGTGAAAACAGGAGACGAACAAAAGTACTATCAACCTTATTCCAACCCCAGCCCAATAGTTGTCCACTAGATGTGAGTGCCATGCTATGCCTCCACCCACCTGATACCTGAAAAAAGTGCATAAAAAGTTCAGAGACAAATGACAACATACATGATCAAACTCTTCAAAGAGAAGTAGTTCAGTCTATCTCATTCCAGATGAAAAGAATCCAGCTTCCAGAATGGAACTTAAGCAATATTAGAGAATCTACTAAATAAGAGTAAGGGAAGAAGTTCAACCGTTAAATTTCTAGAAAGTCATAAACAATAAAAATGACAAGACATCATCTAAATGAAGTTAACCGGCACCAACTCAGCATGAATTTTTAAAGGGCCACCTGAGAAATGAACTTATCGCTCAACGCTTGAACCCTCCGAGGCACAAGATGATCCTCAAAATCTCCATGTCCAAGCTGGCCATATTTGCCCCATCCATTTGTGTATAATCTGCCAGAAGATGAAACAGATACTGTATGCCTCCAGCCACAAGCAACTATAACTATCTTGACACCCTGCAAAATGGACAGTTATGAAATCAGAAGTTCACACCTTAAAATGCTTCGTCCTGACTATATTAAGTTAACAGCATGTTTACCCTTTTTCAGGAATCATACAATAATTATAATTTCATGAATCATGATATATTTTTCCAAACTACAATAGATATAATCACAGTCTAATCTGAAGGTAAGTTTGTGCAAGTTTGAGGAAATACATCAATAGACACTTTCTCAGGAATCAAGCGATCATTTCTGTCTCCCAATCCCAAGTTTCCATATCGTCCCCAACCCCATCCATACACATCCCCGTCTTCAGTAATTGCTGCACTATGTTCAGCACCAGCAGCAACCATTTTGATAGGTACTCCCTGCAAAAGTTGAAAATTTAATATATATGTATCCAATTATTCTATATAATGTTACGAGTCAAGTCATTATCTCTTTCTTGACAAGGAAGCGATTTCTGCGATTGTTTTTTGTTGACGGTAGTTGCTTTTTGTCTTTAATTGTTTAACCTGGGGATACTATCTAATCCATCTTATTGAGTGCTGATAACCAGGTCACAGAGCTTTATCCATTACAGATAAAACTAGGTTCAGCTCTGAAATGCGTACCTCAAATGTTCCAATTTTCTGTGGCACAAGAGAATCGTCTGTGGTACCAAGTCCAAGCTCACCATTTTGATTTCGCCCCCAGCTTTAATCATGACAGAAGAAGAACACCATCAAGTTAACAGTGAACAAATAATATGCAAATTTAAGCATAGATAAATTGTATATGGTTTTAAGCACCCGTTGTGCTTATATCAATATACTTTTGGCTTATCAATTTTTTTTTTGATAAAGCTGATTAGTGCATGTGATGGAAAAAAATGACTCTCTGAGATGCACTGTTAGCTTCAATGTTATATTTAATCAAGCAACTCAACCTTTATGGACCGAGGAATAGCTATTAGTACATGAAAAGAAAAGGTCAGAACAAACAAATTAAAGATAGATGAAAATTTGGGCAGTAGAAAACTACAAACCTCAGCACCTTGTTATCCATAGTAACTGCCAAACAATGACTGTCTCCACAAGCAATTTGCTTTATCGTTAGACCTTGTAATGCTCTAATGGGATGAGGAATGAACAAGTCGATATTATCACCATGACCCAACCTTCCAAAGTCACCCCTGGAAAACCGTAATATGGTATGCTTGAAATCTTAAAAATATCACAGTCACCAATATGACAGATAAACCACATTTCAAAAGACTCCGTTTGATGTGAACAAAAATGTTTTATGAATTGCCAGTTGATAGAGAACAACACAACATGATATGCCCAGCAGTTGATAGATCTTCTGCCATGATGAGTTTTCATATAATGACATAAAATGTCCACTATTTCTATTCATAGGCATAAATTATTGAGTCCAAATCAAACTTGTTCTACAAGGAAACAACCCAATTCCTTCAGCATGTAATGAACTTACACTTTGTTAGATATCAGTGATAAAAGCATAGTATTAGTAACTAATTAAGTATCTATAACTTACTTGAAGCTGAATCCAATACTACATCACATTAGAACATATGTAAACTTGTTATGTACCATCGTAAGGTCCCATTCTAAAATACCTTCCAAATAAGTGTCCAATTATGGAGAAAAATAATAACCACAATATAATTAAGATGGAGAACAGACCATCCCCAGCTATATAAACCTCCGCTGGATTCAGAACGAGCCACGGTAAAATCAGCTCCACAAGTAACAGACACAATGTCTTGGCCATCCAACGCACTCACTTTTGTAGGTAAGAGTCGATCATCAGTATCGCCATGGCCTAACTGTCCATCCTCTCCCCGCCCCCATGAGCAAACAAAGTTTCCACCTTTCAAAGGATCAAAGTTAAAGGGTAAAAAACAAAAGAATCACAGAAATCAAAGTATCAAACCATACCTAGTTACAAGAGAAGTCAAACAAATTAAGTAAATGACAATGATTTTGGACCTAGTTGCCACTTTTGGAGGCAAGGAAGATAATGGTGAAGAATTGAAGTAAAAAATTTTGCATTTATTTGATTAAGTACTTCTTAAAGCTTACAAAGAAGTTATAAAACAAATGACTTGGCTTTGATAAAGAAGACTCAAATGCAAATCTCAATGTGAAGCAAATATTCAGTTTATGGTAGTGGAGATTCAGGGCTAATCTCTCACATATTTTTTTGTTTAAACCATGGGTATCATTCACTGAGGCAATCATGTTCGAGCTAGGTAGGACTATTGTGGATGACAAAGCTCTCCTACCAGGCATTTAACACAGCTACATTAACATTAGACTCCAACCCGAGACATCTACATAAGTTAGAACCTACCCGGTTGGTGTATCCCTTTGGTGGTCTCCTCTCTCACATATATACTGTTATTTTCCATTTAAATTTGATTTTTTAAAAAAAAATAGGAATATATAACCATACAATGACAGTGTAAGCAGTAACAGTGAAAAAGTTCCCAAAATGTGATGTCAATGTCATATCAAACGCAGGAGGATCATGTAAAGTGCAGGCAGCCTGCCCAGCATAACACAAACAAAAGAATGGAAGAAAGAAACAAAAGACCATGCATGAATTTGAAGCTTTCCATTGTTTGGGACCACAGACATCACACACCAATGAGTTAGGGTGGGGTCCTTCAGCTGGAGACAGAGAAAGCATGTAGAAAAAATGCAAAATTTCAAAACTTGCCATGTAATTTCATCACCCTTTGGATCAGAACTCAAAACGATCATACACAAAAGGGAAGTGGGGCAGAGCAGTGATAAGCGCTTACTAAGAAGGGCGACAGTGTGGTTGGCTCCGGCGGATATGAGAAGAACACGGCGAGGTGGAGCAGTGACTTCACTCATCACTTCATCATCTTCCATCATCATGGTCTCTGTGAAAACTTCCCCTGCTTAATTTCTCGGTGGAAAAGGTGACGATCGTGCGTGTTTTAATTATATGAGGAAGAGAAACATTGACAGAACTGAAACACTAGAAATATTAATGTACAGAGAGTCAAAGTGTTTGTTCACGAAGCTTCAGAACAAACAAAATGAGTAGGTGAAAGGTTAACGTTGGCAAGAGAGTAGACATTTAAGAAACAATTTTTTTCAAAAGTTAATAGTAGCAAAATCTTCAAGGAATAATGGTGCCGCATCGGTTAAGAGTGACTGTTTAATTCAATAAAGTCGAGTTATTCTTAGAAGACCGAAGACGCATTTATAATGAGAACTCTAAAAGTTCAATCAACTACTTTTTAATCATCGTGACCGGCATCAATTGGGTAAAAAAAACTTGAAGGAAACTTTATTCAGTTTATTGACTTATTTTTTCTTTGAAATGTTAATTAATAAAATAAAAAAGATTAAATTGTAGTTTTAATCTCATAGTTTCACATATGCTTTATTTTAATTTTATAGTCTCAATTGGCATATTTATAGTTTCAATTTCTCTTCTATTTCATTTTAATTTACTTTCTTTTTATATTTCTATCTTGTTTTCTTATCAAATCACATATCATATATCTTAGTAAAATGTTAGATTATGCAACCAACTCTTTGATGACACAACGACGAAATATTAACTACCACTAGATCATGCAGTTGATTTTAATTTCAAACGCGCGTTTAAAGATTATAAAACTATCACATTTATGTAGTCATGTTTGTCATGCATTATCATAGTCGTGCGACATAGCATAATTGCATCTCTTATTTCTTTATTCTTTTTCAATCTCTCTTTTCGTGCTGCTTGAATTGATGTGTGAAACGTGTTAGAAATAATAATATAAACATTCACATGACTCTTATTTAGAAGCTTAACTTATTGGGATAATTGATTTTTGTCAAATTTATTTAATAAAAACTTAAATTTCAATACATGGTAGGTTAATCTATGCAATTGTTCACACTTAAAGTTTAAACAAACAACTTAAATGTACTATTGCAATGAAGGAACGTATTAGAAATAATAATATAAAATTATATGAAGTTTAGACTTTTAGATTATTATTATTCAAACAAAAAGAGACCAACATGAATCATAATTGTTTATGACAAGTTAATATCATCTTCTTCTTTTTTTCTTTTTTTGACGTTTACATCACAAAAGGCCACCAATAACCATTATTGCAAAAAAGAAAACATCAATGTGTCTGCCAACTTGTGACTTTAAACATAATGTACATCGATCGGGTCTAAAAATATCAATGGATAAACAGAAACGTACTTCACGTTATTTATAGGAGTAATATTGCATCAGCTGCATTGTATCTGTATCGGATCAAATTAAATAAGAGTGACATGACAGTGCTCAGCTTATAGCTTAAGGGAGGAGCTAGGTAGAGTAGACTACAGCGAGTGTGAGTGAAGACAATTTGGTAGGGTTGGTGATGATGATATTCAATGTTCTGTTCCAATTCTCCATCAATATGTTTTAATTGGTCCCGTGCAACGCAATCACCATATGTATGAATTGCATAGCAGCTGTAGCATTGTTGTGGACTCATATTTAGGCTCATAGCAGTCTAGTACATGTCCATGTATTATAAACCTATTCACAATGTGTTTAATTGGTTCTAAGAGTTGCAGCTCATATTAATTTGCATGAGGTGAAGTCTTAATGTGTAGTAACTTTTAGAGTTACCCTGTTTTGCACTCTGTTTCCACAATGAATCCAAACACACTTTCATTGGTTTGCGATTTACAAGTTGAAGTATGTTTGAATCAAGAGATGAAACATACAAGCCTCTGTAAAGTAGGGTTGGCAATGGGCCCCGTGGGTGCGGGTTTGGCCATTCCCACACCCAAACTCAAATTTAACACCTAAATTCAAACTCAAATTTAATATGGGTGTAAAAGTTAAACTCAAACTCAAACCCCTGAGTTTCGGGTTACCCAAACTCAAACCCAAAACTCAATGTGAGCACCAAACTGACAAAAAATCAAAAATATCAATCCGGAAGCAACATGTACATAAGAGAACAACATGGACATAAGTTGATTAAACCTCATTATCATTCCAATACAAAGGAATAAAATATAGTTCATGAACATAAGCCTACTTAGTAACTTTAAAAAAACTCTACTTAGTAGCTTTAATAGTATATATATAAGGGTTGGTAATTACATGCATTAGACTTTGTGTTTGAGTTTGGGTTTGGGTTCGGGTTCGGGTTTAATCAATCTCACACCCAAACCCAAACATGTTTTAAAATTTAGGTGAAACCCGAACTCGAACCCAAACCCAAAGAAATCGGGTTTCGCCCACAATTTCGGGTCGAGTTCGGGTTGGGCCCCGCGGATTTGGATTTTCCTGCCATCTCTACCGGAAAGGTGATGGTACAGAGACTGGAATCTTTAAAAAAGCATTTGGGGGAAGGAAAAGAACAAATGGAAAGAACATGGAACTTATAAAAAAAATCTTAACTTTTCTCATAATTAGAAGAAATATATAATTATATCAAGTACAACAATAATAATAAATAAATAATTGAATTTAATCCTATGGGATGGAGTGTGGCACTATTTCCAGGTTGGGCATTTGAGCCTTCACTCATGTTTTTAGGGTAAAATAAATATAAGTTTATCAAATTTCTCTTTGAGTCTTGTAGTTTTTCTGCCTTGAATTAAGATATTATTCTTACACTTATTTTTTTTACCAAAAAAATAAATAAATGTATTTTAAAATATGAAAATATTGTAAAAATTGGTCTCATACTTTTGTTAAAAAACAAAACAATACAAAATTATAATTAAGTTTCTTGTAATATAACTTTATATAAAAAATCAGTGTAGAGAAGCACTCACTGAAATAGTAAAAGAATAATATAAAGTGAAGAGGGTCCGGCTTACATAGTTATTTTTTAACATGCTTACATAAATTATACATAAATAACATCATGCCATCACTGGGCCATTTAATATTTCTACTAGAGTTTTTCAAGAAGTTGAGAAGGGATTTGGGTTTGGCACCCCATGTATTCAATACGGAAATTTAATTTCCGTTTTCAAAACGGAATTTAAAATTCCGATTTGTTTTTTATATGCAATGAACGGTTGAAAATGTGCCACATATGCTAAAATACATAACGGTTTTTTAATTTCCGTTTTTTTCGTATTAAAATCGGAATTTAAATTCCCGTTTTTAATAAAGTGGGGTGCGAAACCCAATAGATGGGGTGCCAAACCAAATTCCCAGTTGAGAAACAAGGGGGTGACTGCGGCACCATCCGATCCCCCTTGCCTCCGCATATGCGGGTGTTGCCTCCGCCTCTGCGGGTGGAGATATACATAAATAAAAAAAAAAGATGAGTCTAGAAGAAATGAGTAAGGAAAATAAATTTTACTAATTAAGTAAAATTTACTATTACTGATTAAAACAAGTAAAATCAACATCATAACTAAGTGAACTTCAAGCTAGTTAACAAAGATAGCTAAGACAAATTCAACTTTGATAAAATTAATTAGCTTAACAAAAGGTTAAGTTTTTAGAGTTAATAGCCAAGTTCACTAAAGCAATGCTAACACCTCAAAAGCTAGTTGCACAACAATCTCACAAGGTTAGGCACTCGATCTCAAGTCTCAACATTGCTCAACCTCAAAAGCTATCTAGTAGCACAACAACCTCACAAAGTTAAGCACTCTCAAGTCTCAACACTGCTCACACCTCAAAAGCTAGTAGCACAACAACCTCACAAGGTTAAGCACTCTCAAATCTCAACACTGCTCATTTCAAACTCTATATATACATGTTTGATCATGCACTAAGTTAAATATTGTCATAATTTCTCTACTTTGCTCTACTAGATTTAGAAAATTATTCATTTGATTCATTGCTGAATTAAGCGTCAAAGTGTCATTTATAGAGATATCTCTTTTAAATTGTGACTCTCTTTGTACTACCGTTGTTAGAAAATAACACAGCTGAAGAAGTAAAATAAATCAGGAGCGCAATCAACAACACAAGAATATAACATGTAAACTCCAAAACCGGAGAAAAAACCACGGTCGTTGTCAAAACCGACAACTAGAGAATAAACATTATGTGAAAATTGTTACAACACATAGACTTCACTCTCAACCACTCCATGACCCCAGTACACCCACACTCTCCAAAGTAAATATTTGAACTACATCTCACAATGCTCTAAAACAAGAGCATAAGAGAAAAAAAACACAAAAATAAACTTAAAGTGTTTTCAGGTGCTACATCTTTGGTGTTTTGGTGTGTCGAAACAAGGAGCCTGAGATCCCTATATATAGTCTTGAACCCTCCCACCCCTCACTAATCCAAGCGATGTGAGACTTCTCCAAAATGCATAACTTGATCTTTTTTCTCCTTCATTAGCAATGTGAGACTTACATTGCAATCAACCCCAACAACCGTGACATCGGCCGCATTCCCCAAGACTCACGATTGGAGAATCTCTATGCTCATATTTTGAAATAACAATTAGCGCCTCCTTATTGACTTTCTCTGCACCATTTTGTCATTTGCCACACACACCCACACTGAATAAGATTAAGATTAAGTAATTATTATAAAAAATAAGATTAATTAGTAACATAAAATTAGTTTAAAAAAAATGTAAAATTGAATCATCCAAATTGTGAATTACGTTGACTTCATGATAGATTTTAGAGAGTATTATGTACGCAAATTAAAGATATATATACTAAGAAGGAAATTAAGAATCGAGAAGGGCATGCAAACGCGTTTTGGAGTGACAATGACGAGCAAAGTTAAGACAATGTTGCAGTCAACAACTGAGTCTTCCTCTCTTCACGCGGCATTTGGAGTCCACTTTGATTACCTGACCTCAGTCTCTATATATCTTAATACCTACGCGCTTCTATACCGTATCAGAAGGATAGTGATTACATACTAATTATACACTAATTAACTATTTTTATCAATCTGATTCAACATGTTAGTCTGACTTCTAGTTTTCCTAAGAAGGGCGTATAATTAGGAGGTTAGAAATTAAATTAAAGAACATCTCTCTCTGCCCTCTGGAGTCTTGAGCAATATTGCTGAGTCTAGGTGTATGTTTCAATTTTCAGTTAACTTAGCGTCGATATATCCATATTTAAGTCAACGTGGTAAAATCTTGTTTCACAATTTAATATGTTACGACTTTGAATACATGTCTTTCAATTTGCAATTGAACCAAACATAACGGAGCAAAATTTCCAGCCCTCCCATCACAACACATGAGCTAAGTATCAAAACAAGATTGTACTAGTACTAACATGAAAACAAATTGAAGTGACTAATAACAACAAGAGGAGAACTTTCAAAAAAAAAAAAAACAACAACAACAAGAGGAGAACCACCTACTTCTCAAAATGATAACCATTCATTTTTGTTCCTACTACATGAAAACCGTCTCAATTTAGTGTGCAGACTACGACTAATGTCATTGTTATGATATTGGCATATTATGAATCAAGGAATATGATGCCTTCCTCATTAAATTCGATTACTAATTTTTGAGATAATTCAAAAATCAAGAAAGACATAATTATGAAAAATTGAAAATAGTTGTGCGAGGCCAAAAATTAATAAGTTGATAATTAAGTTTAGTGATGTAATTAATATCGATATTATAAGAAGAGAATTAATTGCAAGAACAAATAAGAGACATGCATGCTTAGTTTTAAGCAATTCTATGACCAATAAATAATTTTAATATTTTTTGAAAGAAATAATTCTAATCTTATCCATATACAATTGTGGAGGAATTTATTATACACCTCTAAAAACTTGTGCATGGTTGCACATTTGCTTTTTAACCTGCAATAGCAAGTTTAGTAGGTTTTTTTTAAAAATAAAAAAACATATATATTAGTAAACTAATTAATGAAGGATTAGGTTAATTATTAACTCAGTAATTAAAACCCCAAAAAAAAATTCTTCATTAACGTGAATTGAAGGTGGGTGGGTCGTTTCCATCGCACCACCATCTCCTTCCCTCAACCAGAACCACGCTGCCACCATCCTTCTTTTCCTCCCGGGCCGCGCAGCACCACGCTCCTTTAGATCCGCCACGCACCACCATCTCCTTCCCTCAACCAGAACCAACGTCGCCACCACCGCAAATCTGGGAGAGAAACACACATGGAAGAAATTGGAAAAAATGGGTATTGATTGAAAAGTTTCAATTTTTCTTCCAGTAGAGGCATGAAGTGGGTTATTTGATTCAGATCCAACGTCACGATGATGATTCTCACAGTTTTTGAAGCCTTCCACCTCGATCTCCAATCTCATTCGATGAAACCCTACCTTCCTCCAGGCCCACAGGTGCCGGGGCCGCCGCATCGGAATATCCCTCCGGCAGCAAATAAATTTCCACGTTCTGGATCTCCTTCTCTCCAAAATCCCTTCTTTGCTCGATCCTTTCACCAGACGCGCTTGAAGCAAGCGGCCATGGATCAGATCTCTCTTCACCCTCATATCTTCTTCTTCCTTAGATCCAACACCAGCACCCCAACTTTGGAAAGTTTGTTGATGTCGATAGTTTCTGGGTTTGTTCATGATTTGTTCATGGGGCCTTGATAATGATTTATGGGTTGTTGATATAATCATTCACTAACTAGAGAAGGTAACAAAAGATCTGAACAAGAGAGATGATAAGGAAATGTTGATGATTTTCTGGGGTCTCTCTGATTTTCTTGTTAAGTTTTTGTTCAATCAACTCAGCCTCATATCTCACTGTCTTCTTTCGGCTTGCAAATGTTCTGGAAATGTTGATGATTTTTTTTTGGATGAGACTGGAAATATTTATTAAAGATAAATGTTTAATTAAGAAAATATGAATTTTGATTTTTTTTTAAACCTGTTATAGTGGGTCAAAAGTGTTTGGTGCAATCTTACACAAGTTTTTAGATGACCATAATAAATTTTTCCCAATTGTATAGTTAAAAAGTTTTATATAAGAGGAGTTAATTTTTTGTGAAGTTTACAACCTTCTACGATTTTCACTGCTTATAAAATAGTTTTTTCTTGTGTTTGATGGATGTCATCACTTATTCAAAAATAGTTGAATGTCTTTCTCAATAATTATTCGTGTGTTTTTATTTTTATAATGGTTTTATAGAGGCCGACCTATCTTACTTACCATTAGGCCAACAATCGTTTTTTTAAGCAGCCTCCAATGATATTAAGCACAAAAGCATTAAAGTCAACACATCAACGTTCACCAAAGAAACCACACCTAAAGAACATCCTCAACCAAAACAAAGGCACTGGCGTTCCTAGCCATAACATCGACAATAAAGTTTCCAAAATGTCTAACAAAAGAAAGACAAGAAAAATTAAAAACTAACAAAAGAAAACGACAATCACAAAAAAGTGAAGCTAGAAATTAAAAAACGCCCCTCCACCTTATGATTCCAACATTGAAAAGGATGAAAACAGCCGGTCTCAAAAGCTGATCGCGCCTAAAACCATGATCATTCGTCAAAGAGATAGCTCATTTGAAGTTCGAAGCCTCTGCTAACAAAGGTGTCAACTCCATGCAAGAGTCTGAAGCTGCATAGACCATAGTTTCTCCCCCTCACGGTCACGAGCCACCATCCCGAACTAAGTGCCACCCCCCCCCCCCCAAAAGATGCATCAAAATTAATTTTGATCATACCTACACCTAGTCTGCTTCACATCGACGAAAGGTCTCTTACCACCTTCCTCAGTACAGACATCGTTGGAGCATAGCTTGGTCAATACCTCTTAGCCTTACACGTGCTACCACTAGGAAAGTACATCGCCTTAAAGACCCGAGCCAACGAAGATTTCTGGGCAGAATAAATACGCCACCAATTCTTACCCACAGACGTATTGAAGGATTTAAAATCTCGGAAGTCAAGTCCTACATCACATTTGTGTTTGCAAAGATTGCCCTAGTTTGTCCAATGCATACCCCGACGCGAAACATCATCACCCTAGAAGGATCTAGAAATCATCATTTATATGTGCACAAAGGCCGCTAGGAAGGATAAAATAAGACATCACATAAGATAAAATCTCTTGAGCTATTGATTTAATAAATACCTCCCTACCTGTCCGTGAAAGTGATTTTTGCTACCACCCTTAAGCTTTTTCCAAACACATTCCATCACAAAATTAAAGATTATTTGAATTTTAGATTTACTAATGATAGTAGGTAACCCAAAATATTTATCAAAGTTTTAGCTAATAGAAACTATTATTCGGCACATTTTAGCTCACATAAAGCATAATGAGTATAATTTATATGCACTGACCGTTACTAAATTTTCTCACATTCTTACAATCTGATTGGTTGACTTTCAATGCATGATCATTTTTCTAACCCTTTTTACTTAGAGTTAGGTAGTCAGGTGAAGTTAATTTCAAAAAAGTGTTGACATGGTAAAAAAACAAGGTATGTATATTGCGTTTGCGTGCGTTATTCAAAGTTATATATAAACACATTCTCCCTCTCTGGTCTTCTCACAACACACTGAAACCAACAACAAGAAGCCACCAATCATTTCCATGGCTTCCAACGAAGTTTCACCGTAAGTACTCACTCCATCATTTTCCACTGAAAATTCAAAACTCCATCTCCAAAGAAATTTCCAACTAATTTAACATTAACAACCACGCTAATTGACCACCAGTTTCTATTATATTGTTTTCTAAAACGACGCTGTTTTAATCTCCGACGCAGGTTCGAAACCAGCGAGATGCTGGCGACGTTCGTCACATCCACGCCGCTGTTGCGGGAGTCATGGAGGCTCTGCAGCAAGGCCAACACCACCGCTCCCCTCTCGTTCGTGGCGGAGCGGGCCGGCGGCGTCAACTACGTAGCGTTCTCTGGCGTCCAATTGGCCGGCGGATCGGATCCTAGCTGGAGAAACTTGGTGCTGCTGGAGAGTATCGGCGGCTTGCCGCTGTTCTCGGCGCGGCGGAAGACGGAAGGGGAGGAGGCGGTGATGGTTCATGCTGAGATGCTCAATCTCTTCTCGTCACTTTTCAATTCTTTGCAAAATCAGGTTTGGTTTCAAATTTCAATTCATGCGCTTAATTAATTGCTTATGATTGAATTTAAGATCAATTTTTGTTTTCTAAATCAGGTTTAGTTCATCTAATTACAAAACCCAAAAAATTAGGGAAGAAGCTAAATTTAATGGATAAAACTTAGACACAAACATATCCACTTTTTTAATGTGTTTTTAATTTTTCTAATGTATATTGAATTCCCTCAATTTACATTTTTTAACCTACATAATAGAAGGTTTAATTAAGGAGGAGATGGAGGGAATATATAGTGATTAAAGCATAATCATATGAGTGTATAATTGTAGGATAATCCTCATTGTGCCTTTTGTAGGGTTTGTTTGTTGTTTGATTTTCTTTTTGTTCCTTTTTCCCTTTATGCATTTTTGTGTGGGATTTTTGCCATTTAGATTTTGGTTTTGGGCATATGGACACTTGTTATTGTGAATAGTGGGAACCTTTTGGTGTTGGTGTGCTTACATGTACTTAAAGGGGCGTGCTACTTTCCGCTGAATTGCTACTTAATAATTGATAGTGAGAAAGCAAGTATAAAGAAAGATAACAACCAAAGTGAATATGCAATACTTAGTAAAATAAAATAAAAAGTAAACGGTAGAAACATCCAAGCGATTAGGTGTTTATTTGATTTTCATTTTGAAAATGCTTTCACTCAACAGAGGTTCAAAGCCTCTGTCACGTTTAAGGCAATGAAAGGTGTGATCTCAAATTTCACGTTTAAGACAATGAAATGTGTGATCTCAAATTTCAGTGTCCAAAACAGACTTTCAAATTGAAAATGAAATACAACCTAAATAACTTTATCTCCATGTTGGTGTACCTCACACTTTTTAATTGGTGAAGATTTTGTTTTTGTTAACTAAGGTATTTCATAGCCATAGTCAATTGTCGTGTTAGCGTATTAAATGATAAGAAGCTGATAAATAATATTTTTTTATTCGCAAGAGTTCAAACTCCCAATAATTTACTTACATAATGAAATGTTGAACCACTACATTCAAATTTGCTTAATTTCGGTAAATATTATTAAGTGTAATATAAACATGATACTTTTGTGTTCCTTGGTTCAATTTCACAGTACATTAGGAAAATTTGCTGTAACCCTAAACCAAAAGTTTTTTTTTTTCCGTGTTTGTGGTGGTGGTGATGGCTTTTCTTATTTAATTTCTAGATGATATCATTGTCACTTCATATATAAAGTACAAAAAGTTAAGAACGTGTTAATTTGCAGTGTGAACAGCCACGGATTCCAAAAGCTTACATCCTGAGTCTCACACATGGGTCCCAACCAGATTAACAACAAGGCATCTTAATTAGTGCCTAATAAAACTTTTATTGGACATATGCATTAGGGTCCAAGATTCCAATTTGAAATGATTGACTTTTATTTTTGAGAAAAAGTTTGATATACCGACGGTGTAAAGTTTTTTTACACCATCAACAAATCACATTTCAAGGATGTGAGAAAATCTTTCTTTTTATTTAATTTCATTAATTGACATGTCACATCCTTGAAATCTGATTGGTTGACGGTGTATCAAAATTAAACTCTTTATTTTTAACATTTCATCAACCAGATAATGCATGACAAATATAAGAGTGGGATTAATTGTCGTTCGTGGTAAATAATTTAAGATTATCATCATTATTATATATGATTGCGTTGATTAATAGAAAACTACGTCATACAGCAATTTGTGATTTGTGACGACCAGCACTAGTTGACTCGTGAAATGAAACCAAATGTCATTAAAAAAAACCATTTTTTTTAATATCATAACATTTTAATGTGTTTGAATATCAATATCAATTTCAAAAAAAATAAAAATATCAATTTCAGCCAAACGTAAAAAATCATAGTTTCAGCTCCGGAATGAATGCGCTTGATGAAATGTGACTTCTTTTTTAAACTAAGATTCACCAATAAAAAAACCAAATAAAATATAATGATTTCTCCCATATAAGATTCAAAATAAATATAATGATAAAATTTAAATAAATAACATTAAAAATTTAAAACAACAAAGATATAAAAAAATCATAAAAATTAAATTTTTATTCAAATAAATATCATACTTCACATTATTTATTTATTTATTATTTCAATTCCTTACATAAGTTTCACTATAAATGAATCTTATTTAAAAAATAAGATCCATTTATTTAATCTGGGAAATCATCTCTGCCCGGAAAATCCTCTCTCTAAAACGTGTCTTAGTGATTTGGGTCGGTAAAGTTAAACTCAACATTTGTTTTAATAATCTGAGTGTTTTAGACGTAATTATCATAAACACAGTAAAAGATGAATCCACTTAACTCAATATCTATCATGTCAAAGCTAGGGAGATAGGACTTTCTAGTATACTTAACAAAACTACAAGTTGGATTAGTCCTTGTTTGATGATTTGGGAGCAACAATACAAGACTCGAGTCGTGCCCCATGCCACCACCAACACGTTTTCAAATTGAATTATTGAATTAATTGAATTGGTCCATTTTGCCGGTAACCTTTTGACATGAAGACACAAGAGTTTCATTTTCATATTGAGGTTTAGCCAAAGGACCTTGACTTTACTTTTAGCCTCTCGTATTTAATTTCATCATTATAATAGTTTGTTTGGATCAACTCTTATTTAATTAAAATTAATTATAAAATCATAAGATTTTCCTCAGAGTTAATTGTACAATAATTTTCAACGTGCACTAATAAAATATTTGGAAACAATTGGTGGAAAAATCTAAGAACAAAGTTAGTCAACAAGTGTAATCTTTGTCTAAAGAATTATCAAGTGAACATGTCAATGCAAGGTTGAGACCTCTTTTATATAACTAGGGCATCTTGAATGGTGATTAGTGTGGAGGAGAGGTTCATGTAATTGGATCTTGAGACTTCTTTCAAACATTGATCGAGTTATTTTATTAACTTTTCAAAGTAGATAATCACTATTAATGGTTCTGATGACTTTTATCTCATTTTAGAGGAGTGAAATCCCATGTACTTACATTAATGTGGGGGGAGCGGATCATGCAATTACAATTAATTGGGGGAGTGGAAATTAGGGAAACCTAGTAGTGAGGCATGGAGATGAATCTAGATGTTCTCCCTAGCTGATGACTGACTCAGGTCAGCGTGTACTTGGTCTGCTGGCTAGAATTTCGGTGAGATGCTCAGAGCCTAGTAGGTCAGATATTCCCTAACGATGTAAAAACATTTCTACAATTGATTCTGAAGCTAAAATCAACTATGAGGAGAAACTTCTGTAAGTAGGTTCTGAGTTTCAGATTGATTTTGATGAAAAAGAAAATGATGCAAACAAGCAATAACTTTATAAATCTCAATTTTTTATTATCTGTATTAAGTGTTTTTTGTTCTTTAAATTTGTTTCACTAGGATCTTATTCCCATCTAACTGTTTGAAACTAATTTTACTCTTCAGATGCTGGGAATACTGGAAAATACAGACACCAAATCAGTAGTCATCACTGGCCATTCCATTGGAGGAGCCATTGCCTCACTGTGCACTCTTTGGCTTCTCTGTTACCTCCAATCCATCTCTTCTAGTGTCTCAGTTATGTGCTTCACTTTTGGCTCACCGTTGCTTGGAAATGAAGCCTTTTCGAGAGCCATTTCCAAAGAAAGATGGGGTGGAAACTTCTGCCATGTGGTTTCAAAGCATGACATAATGCCAAGGTTGCTCTTTGCCCCTATAACACCCCTCACTTCTCAGCTCAATTTCCTGCTCCAGTTCTGGCACTGGTCCATGACTTCACCAGCATCTGGGAAGCTCGCAGTTCAAATATCGGAAAGAGAGAAAGCTGAGCTGTTCACAGCTGTAGTGGATTACTTGGAAGCAGCAGCAACACCACAAGATGGAGAAGCTTCTTCAGGGCCAATTCTGTTTTACCCTTTTGGTAACTACTTTTTTGTCTCAGAAGAAGGAGCTTTGTGTGTGGATAGTCCACCCACAATTATAAAGATGCTGCATTTGATGCTCTCAACTAGTTCTCCATCCTGTAGCATTGAGGACCATCTGAAGTATGGAGATTATGTTAATAGAGTTTCTATGCAAATGCTGATTCAAAGAAACTGCATACAGAGGAACATTCCTGACTCAACCTATGAGGCAGGGCTTGAATTAGCCCTCCAGTCTTCGGGCATAGCAAACCAGGTATTTGCAACATCTTGACTCCATATATATATTCCAAAAACCTTACTTCAAATACCAATGTTCCAATTTATTGCGTGTTTGGATCAGCATTTGTCACAATTGATTTTGGTAAAAGTTAGCTAAATGTGAAGTGGTTTATGTTTGGATACATTCACAAGCACTTTTAGGTGGTCATGTAGATGTTTGACAATCTACTTAGAAAGTTGATTTTAGTTCCAAAATCAATTATGCGGAGAACTAGAGAATGTGGTTTGAGTAGATATAATCAATTGTGTGATTTATAACCGAATTTCACAACATTGAGTACATAAACCACTTTTCATATAAACATGTCCAAAACACTTCATTTTTAGCACTTTTACCATCATAACTTGTTCAAAATCAATTTTGCAGTGCCTTATCACTAATATTACCTGCATATGATTCATAATTTTAGTTTCCACTTGAAGAAGCCAATTTCACTGAACAAGTTACTATGATGTAACCAACAGGAAACCACTATCGTACCTGCCAAGGAGTGTCTAAAGACAGCAAGGAGAAGAGGTCCTTCACCAGCTCTCAATGCTGCAAGCCTAGCAGTTACCTTCTCCAAGGTTGTACCTTACAGAGCACAAATTGAATGGTACAAAATTTGGTGTGATGAGCAAGATGAACAAATGGGGTATTATGATTCCTTCAAAAGCAGAGGCTCCTGCAAAAGAGAAATGAAAGTCAACAGCAACCGCCACAAACTCGCCCGGTTCTGGAACAATGTGATTGACATGTTGGAAAGGAATGAACTCCCCCATGATTTTGACAAGAGAGCCAAGTGGGTCAATGCTTCACAGTTCTACAAACTGTTGGTTGAGCCATTAGACATTGCTGAGTATTATGGAAAAGGGGTGCACAGAATCAAAGGACACTACATGGAGCATGGTAGGGAGAGGAGATATGAGATTTTTGATAGATGGTGGAAGGATAGAATGGTCACTACTGGTGAAGAAAACAAGGAGAGGAGCAAGTTTGCAAGTTCTACTCAAGATTCATGCTTTTGGGCCAGGGTGGAAGAAGCAAGGGACTGGTTGAATGGTGTTAGGAGTGAGAGAGACACTAACAAGTTGGCTATGTTGTGGGATAAAATTGAGGAATTTGAGAAGTATGCCATGAAGTTAGTTGAAAATAAGGAGGTGTCCAATGATGTTCTTGCTAAGAACTCAAGTTACAGTACATGGGTGGAGGATTTAAGAGAGCTGAAACGGTTGAGAGCAAATGTGCAGAGGTTTCCTCATCAATATACCCGTTTTCTGGATGGGGAAGTGGTTCCTTAGCACATAATTTGCAATAAGCTTAATAGCAGATCAGTTTCTTTTGTAAAATTCAGAAGCTACTAAGTCATAGAAGATTATCCTTAGAATTGGTATGGTTTCAGAGGCAATTGTAGAAGGATTTCCGAACATGCACTATATTATTGTAAGCATGTTATGTATAAACACTGCTCCTTCTGCATAATAACTAGTTTTGCTTATGACTTTTCACTTTTATTGTATAAAATGATCTCTTGACACCCATTACTTCAAAAGCAGGGAAAAAGTAATAGGCATGAGGACCAATACCGTAGTACTTTATCTACCGTAAAATGTTAACATGATCACCCCATTATATTTTAAAATGATTCAACTATTGTAGTGACAATTATCGAATTCTCTCACTGTGATACTTAAACATTTGATTCATGACTATTATGTGAATTGAGAAAATATTGTGTCAGTCTCCTTTGGCAATGAAATTATCCACATCATTTGGCCTCTTTCTCTTCACTAATTAAATTGTATCATGTAGTATGAGCATGACAATTATAACCTTACATGTGTGATTTTGAAATGATATAACACACCAAATGAGATTTCAGCCCCACTTTAGCAAGTGATTATATTTAAGAAATTAATGTCTCTGCTGTTAAGTGTAAGAATACTAAAAAAAATTATCTTTAACATCAAAACATGATGGAAGCTGGCTTGAGTTTCTTAAACTTATGATTCAGAAATCAATTTATGAATTATGAAATGTGTTCTCAAAAAGTCTAAGGGCAGACCTTAGTAAGTTGCACACCTTGCCTTATGTTAGAACTCTAGGATGTACCTCTATTTGACTAGCAAGAGTGCTACTTGTATAGTTGGAGCTTTTTTAATTATAATCAATGTAGTATGAAGAAATAATGCAAACAAATTCAAGCTTGGTGGTTAAAGAGGAGAATCACATTAGATGTTGGGTTTTCAAAAGACTAACCAAAATAAGAATGTTGAAATAAATGAGTGTCGAACTAAAAATATGATATAATATCAAATGATTATTATATATAATGAGATATTGAAGTGACGCATATAATTGAGAACATGACGAAAAATCGGTTAAAGTGGTATGATACGTCCAAAAGAATACTTTTGGAAGCACCAATGATCAAATGTTAGATTACCTTCTAAAAAAGGATTAAAATCAAATTTATTGAAGAAAAATATCCGATCTTTGTGCCCAACGTTTGGTCTGGTAACATTCAACGAAGATTCAAATCAAAGCTGAAAGAGATTTCATTGGGGCTGGTTGGGAATCCATGAATTTGTTGTGGATTCCTGTATGATCATCAGGGATAGCGAAACCCTAATTTCAATCATCCAAGTTTGATGGGGAATATTTTTGTCAAGAAGCCAAAGGTAACAGATGTGGATCGTGCAATTCTCGCTCTCAAGACCCAGAGACGCAAACTCGCTCAATATCAGCAAAAGGTTCAACCTTTATTTTCCAATTTACATTTACAATTTAGGTAAAGCATATCTCAATTTTCCAGTTGGGTTCTTTCAGATTATCTTGACCAAATGTGTTGTTCTAGCTGGAGCTTGAAATAGAATCAATCTTTATCTAATTTCTAAGTTTGATACTTTGCAATTGAGTCCTTTTTGTATTTTGTTGCAGCAAATGGATTGTAATATGTAATTGAAAGTAATACTAATAGTGATTCATGAAGATTTTTTATATTTATAAATGGTTAATGTGAATTTGCTGCTCACTTGCCTGTTTATTATAATTGACTCTGGAGCTGGTCAGATTGATGTGTTTTTCCTAAGTTCTTGGCGTTCGAATTGGTGAAATTAAGAATTAGTAGTTTAGGATTTATTTGAGATTTGAAGTTATCAACTATGATGAGCAACTATTATTGAGGGTATAATTAATGAAAAATATGGACTACTTGGACTTAATTATGTTGCTGAAATTTCATATCAGGAGATGATTTTGGGTTTAGGGCATAGTGGTAGATATGATGACTAGCTAGTATTGTTGATTAAGCTATGAAGAAAAGGGCAAGGGGCTCTTGGAATCACTTGAGAGAGTATCAGACATGGCTTGAATGGATATGCCCTTAACATGCACCAGTTTTTAAAATACTATTTAGCACCCCAAGCAAATATACCATAGAAATGCAAGCATTGCACACAGTTTTAACCCCCTCATTTCTACCAAGGCCTCTGAAATTACTGACAAGAAATACCCTGAACTAGGGACAAATTC
Source organism: Lotus japonicus (assembly GCF_012489685.1). NCBI lineage: Eukaryota > Viridiplantae > Streptophyta > Magnoliopsida > Fabales > Fabaceae > Lotus > Lotus japonicus. The sequence continues at coordinate 78,763,265 of NC_080044.1, read as the reverse complement.
CAATCAATTTTCAAGATAAAAGGTGCTTCTAGGAAATGTAAGAACAAATTAGTTGTTGTGGCTTCTAGGCTAGACCAATACACAACACTTACTAAGATAGTGTGCTATAAACTGTCAACAAACCTGCTGAATATCATTGGCATGTTGTGTACATTAATATGTGTAAATGCACAGTTTAACAATTTCAATCAAAATGGTGTATTAGGACGTGATGGGAGATGCATGTGTGGATTAGAAGTATTCAGTAACTTGCATAAAATTGGCTTGTAAAAAGTTCTATAGTATGCTAATAAGTTTGATGGCTTAGTCATTGGAATCAGACTTTATCTTTTGATCTCCTGTAGGTGAAATAATTAATGACTTCCAATTAATCAAGTTCAGGATCTTTTTTGATATGTCATAACTGTCAGGTCAATGTCAATAGAAATTTTGTACAAAAGTATAATGCTTTTCTGCATTGGATAATTTACCCTATTTCTTTGTTGTGATCCTCTTTTTCAAGCTTGATGCTGTCATTGAAGCAGAAAAGCAAGCTGCAAGAGACTTGATTCGTGAAAAGAAGAAGGACAGGGCATTGTTAGCATTAAAGAAAAAGAAGGCACAAGAAGAATTGCTGAAGCAAGTTGATGCCTGGCTTTTAAATGTGGAACAACAAGTAATATTTTAATATTCAATATATATTCTCTCTATGGCCCCAATTCAGCCAAAGTGATGGCATGTTATAACTTATAAAGAGTCTCAGGGACTTATTGGTTGCCACTGTGGATCTTGTCTCTAAATGACTTCTTGACACGATCGTACATGTAAAACAAATATGTGGACTCATTCGTTTTGGTTTAGTTAGCAGATATTGAATTGACAAGCAAGCAGAAGGCTGTGTTTGATAGTTTGAAGGCTGGTAATGATGCAATGAAAGCCATACAGAGTGAGATAAACATTGAGGATGTTCAGAAACTTATGGATGATACTGCTGAAGCTAAAGCTTATCAAGATGTGAGTTTAACTTCATTCTTATCCTTACTCCTACTTCTTTGTGGAAACTGATTTCCATGTCTAGAGTCATTGCACTGGAGTTGTACTTGTTTGATGCAGCTTTATGAGATGTTTGGTTATTCATATTGCTGCTACGTTCTTTTTTAATATCCATCTCTCGGTTTCTTTCTGTTTGTATTTGATGTTTCCTGATGGATACCATAATTTTGTTGAATTTGAAGGAAATCAATGCAGTACTAGGGGAGCAGCTATCAGCAGAAGACGAGGAGGAGATTTTAGCAGAATTTGAGAATTTGGAAACTGAGGTATTATTTGGAATTTTTTTAAAGAAAAATTGTCTCTTCTCCCTTTCTGTATCTCTTGGCTGGAGAACAGCTTATTTATCAAACAAGGTTTATGGAATGTTCTTTTGTAGGTCGAATCTGTGTTGGTTTTATTATATGGTGAATTAATTTCTAAGATTAATCTTGGCTTATACTGATGAAGCAACATTCCTACTGCATTTAGCTGCACAATGTAAACAGCTGCCAGTTGAAACATATAGAAGTCAAGCTGTGTTTATTCCTCTTAGCAGAATTTTGAGCCACTTATTCATTGCATGGGAGATTTACTCAAAATTTGGTAGAAAGGAAATAATCACATAAAACAATTTCAGCTAAAAAACTTATATAGATCAATAATTTTTAGTCAAGGTAGGATTTACTATGGAGTATAGGTACTCAAATTATTATATATCTATGGTTCTGATGAGGACCACAATAGAACTGAATCTATCTTCAAGGTGTTTTTACACATTAGATAATGATTTTGTGCCCCTTTGAGATGATGTGCTAGACCATGTCTTAAATTTCTCTTAATGATTAAACAAAGAGGCATGCCATGAATGTGCAATAATAGATGGAGATCATGCATCTAGAAGATGTTATTGTATGATGACTGGTTCTTGTTTTCAGCTTACTGTCCAGGATCTTCCTGAAGTTCCTACTTCAGTGTCTGAAGATATCAACGAGAAATTAGACCTTCCTGAAGTCCCAATCCAAGCACCAGGTGAAAAAGTTGTTGAAGCATCTTCAAAAAGAAAAGGTATTTGTTTCTCCCTCCCTCCTATGTCTTCATACCCCCAAAAGTGAAGGAAATTGGCTAACTGGTAATGATTGATGATGCAACAGTTATGGAGGAACCACTACCAGCTTGAAGAAACACTGCAAACTTTGATGTAGCATATCCATGTCTTTGCTTTCTGCCGGCCCTGAACCTCGAACTGGTTGGTATGTGGAGATTTTCCAAACCAACAAGTCACAAGGGAATCAGCAAGCATATATGTCTGCCACTGTGGTTACAAATTGTATTTTTTAAAAAATATTATGTTGAGCTCTCAGTTTATGTGGATTGCTTTTGTATTTTTAAAGTTTTTTTCTTTTGTAACTAGAAATGTTTTAAAAAATGATAATTAGATAAACTTTATTTCGGAAAAAAAAAGTGAGAATCCTCTATGAGTACTTTTGTTCAAGTTGTATATAAAATTTAATAAGTTTTATGGAATATGAATTTAATATGTCTATCAATTGAATTTAGAGTTATTATTATTAAATTAATCAAGTGTATTGAATTTCATAAAATTTTAAGGTTCTGATTGTTAACGTCATGTAAAAAAAAATGTTGGCTTTTAACGTTAGAAAAAAATCTATATTCGTTTTTACTTGTAATTGTTACATTTCTAAATTCTTTGAATTTGGAAAAAAATATAAGATAATCTTTAATATGAATTAAATAGTAATAAATGTTTTTAAAATGATATTGAGATGAATAGTAGAAAGTTACATATAAACTAACATTGATAGAGGAAGTTCAAGAGGAAATGGATAGGGATGGTTTTTTTTTTCTTTTTCTATCACATGTTTGGGATATTTATTTTTATAATTATGTATATTTTTATTTAATATTAAATTTGTCTTTTTGCATTTCATAACTCATAAGAAATAAACAATAATAAATTTATTTAAAATAATTGTGAAGGTAATAGTAGAATTCCATAGAATGACATTGATGAAGGAAGTTCAAGAGGAAGGAGTATATGAGTGTTTTTGTTTATTGAATGACCTTTAAATATTAACTTAATTGCACTTTTGGTCCCCCAACTATCGCCTTCCTGCAAAATTGGTCCTTAAACTTCAAAATTAGCAAAAATGGTCCTCCAACTATACATGCCGTTGCAATTTTGGTCTTCCGTTAGCATTCCGTCAGGAATCTAACGTGAGAAGCTGATGTGGCTCACTCACATGCTTCTCACGTGACCATTCAGGAGAGAGAGTGATGACTGGACAAACATGTGCGTGTCACGTGATCTTGCCCACTGCTTTGCTGGCATCTTCTACTTTCATCTTCTGCTTTCATCTTTCATGAACCCTAATTCTCCATCTTTCCTCTCATAGCCACCAACCATCTTCTCCCCTTAATCCTTTAGCTGCCACCCTTCCTCTCCCCTCACCTTCAAAAACCTTTTCTTCTTCCTTCTTCCTGAACCCATCATCTCTCTCTCTAAAACCAAACAAAAGCCATCACCACCGTCGGCCAAACCATCAAGGGCGGAACCACCCCATGGCAACCTTAAAAGCTCGAAACAAAGCCATGGTTCGATTCGTGTTCACTTGGTCTCAATCTTGCTCGATCTGGGTTCGGGTACGACTGGGTTCTTCTGTTTTTATTCCCTTCTTTCTTCTTCTTCTTAACTGATGGAAGCACGATGGTGGTGGTGATAGACTTTGTTGACAGTGACGAGAAAGCTTGAGGGGAGGACTTCGATCTATTCCTGAGATAGGACGGTGGAAACGGTGGCATCGATATGTTCTTGAGGTTTGGATTGTTTGTAAATTGGGGATTAGGGTTATTTGATTTTGATGTTCTGGGAATTGTTGAATCCTGTGGCTCCTTCTTCCTCATCCTGTGTTAAGGATTGCAAAGCTGTAACTTCTCCCCTTTGGGCCTGCCATAATTGTTTTCCTAATTCGATTCAAGTGTTAGAGAGATGAGTATTCAAGTGTAAAAGAATTTCTTTACTTTTATGCTTATTCCGTGATTGAATTCATTTAGTTTCTTAAAGGTATTCATCAATTTTGATTTTTTTCATGTGACTGTTGATAAATTGGGTACTGTGCTTGCTTCGTGGAGCCATTTTAGATTTTACCCATGTGCATTGTTGTTCTTCTCATGTCTTTTTCTGGGTAGTTCATATTTTTCTGATTGTTTTTGGATTTTGGGGGTTTAATTTTGTGGTTTGGTTGTTGTTTTGGAAAAAATTAATTTATGGGTAAATTTTCTGGGTTTGGGGGAGGGTTGATCTTGATTTTCATGTTTCTGGTTTAGTTATTTATTGAAGAATGTGAGGAAGATGATTTATTTTTCTGGGTTCAAGTTTGGTGGAGGCAAAAAAAAATTTCTGGGTTGAGATCATGAAGGAAGAACATTGATAATACTCATGAATATTTGTGTGTTTATTTTGAGATTAATATTTCTGAAATTACAAATTAAGGATTTTTTAATAATTAGTTAATTAGTTAATTTGACCTGATTACACCCTTTAGTGTCACGTGACACGCACATGTTTGTCCAGTCATCACTCTCTCTCCTGAATGGTCACGTGAGAAGCATGTGAGTGAGCCACATCAGCTTCTCACGTTAGTTTCCTGACGGAATGCTAACGGAAGACCAAAATTGCAACGGCATGTATAGTTGGAGGACCATTTTTGCTAATTTTGAAGTTTAAGGACCATTTTTGCAGGAAGGCGATAGTTGGGGGACCAAAAGTGCAATTAAGCCTTAAATATTTAAGGTCTATTATTAATATTAATTATTAGTTGATTAATGTTTCAATAAATATAAACTAATAATATGTGTCTCATAGAATTCTCACTCTCAAGCAGTTAAAACTATAAAGACGAAGAAATGAATTGAAATTGAAACCGAAAGTTAGTATTTAAATAACATTTAATATATTTATATTATGGTTGAGTTATAACATAAAAATTTAAGATTAAAATAATTTAACTTGAATGTCATTGATCCTTCAATTTTAGTCAAAAAATTAAGGATTTGATTTCAATAGGGAAATGAAAAAAAAAATTGAAGTACATTCAACCAATAGAGTTGATAGATAAAAGAAATAAGAAGGCAGAGCAAAACCAAAAATTGAACAAATAATGTAAAATTAGTGCATTCGTAATATAAGTGACACCTTAAAATGACAACAATAATAAGGTATTCGAAGAGAAGAAAGACGATGAAGATGACAACACTGAAAAAAGTGAAATAAAATAAAGATGACTCTCATTCAATAGACCAAGTTGACAATCAAATAATTAAAAAGTACAAAAGATGCAAGAAACTTACATATTTTTAAGATAGTATATTGGAAGAACGTAAACAATAGCAGTAAAACCTGAAAGAAGAAAAAATTGAAATGAAACCAATTAAATGTAAAATAAGAACAAAAACTTCATTGTATTAGATTAGAAGAAAAGAAAATCAGTTAGTTGATTTAGTTGATAATGAAAATGAAAAGAAAAGCAAGAAACTTGCATTAACTAAAGATTGAACTGTCAAAGAAATGGAAACAAAATCATAAAATTGTGCATGAAAAACAATGAAACACAATAAGAGAAATAATAAAGAAGAAAACATAATAGAAGTTAAGAAAATATCATAATAATTTTATTAATCCATAGAGAACTCTTACCGGATGGACGATGATGATGGAGAAGAACATTAATGCCTAAAGAATGAAAACTGATGAAGAAGAAGTGACTGATAAAAAAGAAGAGATGAAGTAGAAAATTTCTAACCTGACAGAAGACCTTCTTACGTAGGGGATGATGCTTTTGGAGAATTCAAATGAGAGAGATTTCTTCCATAGGAATAGAGGTTCTGGAGATCAAGATGGGAAAGATGAAAGGAATCTGAAAGTGGAATGGAAAGGTGTTTCATATATGGGAGAAAAAGGAAGGGACTCTTGTTATTTTTGTAACCACATTCAAGAGTTACAAAAACAATGAAACACAATAAGAGAAATGTTAAAGAAGAAAACATAATAGAAGTTAAGAAAATATCATAATAATTTTATTAATCCATAGAGAACTCTTACCGGATGGACGATGATGATGGAGAAGAACATTAATGCCTAAAGAATGAAAACTGATGAAGAAGAAGTGACTGATAAAAAAGAAGAGATGAAGTAGAAAATTTCTAACCTGACAGAAGACCTTCTTACGTAGGGGATGATGCTTTCGGAGAATTCAAATGAGAGAGATTTCTTCCATAGGAATAGAAGTTCTGGAGATCAAGATGGGAAAGATGAAAGGAATCTGAAAGTGGAATGGAAAGGTGTTTCATATATGGGAGAAAAAGGAAGGGACTCTTGTTATTTTTGTAACCACATTCAAGAGTTACAAAAACAATGAAACACAATAAGAGAAATGATAAAGAAGAAAACATAATAGAAGTTAAGAAAATATCATAATAATTTTATTAATCCATAGAGAACTCTTACCGGATGGACGATGATGATGGAGAAGAACATTAATGCCTAAAGAATGAAAACTGATGAAGAAGAAGTGACTGATAAAAACGAAGAGATGAAGTAGAAAATTTCTAACCTGACAGAAGACCTTCTTACGTAGGGGATGATGCTTTTGGAGAATTCAAATGAGAGAGATTTCTTCCATAGGAATAGAGGTTCTGGAGATCAAGATGAGAAAGATGAAAGGAATCTGAAAGTGGAATGGAAAGGTGTTTCATATATGGGAGAAAAAGGAAGAGACTCTTGTTATTTTTGTAACCACATTCAAGAGTTACAAAAGCAACAAAGAAAACAACCAAGAATGTGAAGATGTTTCTTAAAGGGTTTTGTAAGAAAATGATGCACGGTTAGGATTAGAAGCAATCAACGGCCAAGATTGATTTTATAATTAATTATTTACAAATTTACATATATGCCCACGAAAAAATATTCACTCATGTGCATTGATTTATTGAATTACTATTTTACCCTCAAAGTTGCAAAAACTCTCCCTTTATATAGTTTATAGATAGATAGATAGATAGATAGATAGATAGATAGATAGATTTACATATATGCCCATGAAAAAATATTCAATCATGTGCATTGATTTATTGAATTACTATTTTACCCTCAAAGTTGCAAAAACTCTCCCTTTATATAGTTTATAGATAGATAGATAGATAGATAGATTTACATATATGCCCATGAAAAAATATTCACTCATGTGCATTGATTTATTGAATTACTATTTTACCCTCAAAGTTGCAAAAACTCTCCCTTTATATAGTTTATAGATAGATAGATAGATAGATAGATAGATAGATAGATAGATAGATATGTTTCTTCTTTTCTTGTACTGATAATTAGCAATAGTATCAATTTTCTCCCTTTACCATTATTCTAATCAAACACTGAATCTTTCAATCCGTCGTGCCCGGGAGTTGGGTTTGGGGCCCTCCCTATGGGTCTCCGCGCCCCACCTCTTTTTTTTTAACCCATTAATGCCCTACGGAACTTAAACTTCCGTATTCAATAAAATAGAATACGGAAGTTAAAATTCCGTATTCTAACTCTGACAGTCATCACCTTTTCCACCATTACTCCTCCCTCCACCAACCCCTCCACCATTACTCCTCCGTCACCAACCCCTCACCAGCCCCCTTAACCCCCTCAATGCCTCCAGACCACCCTCTCTCTCACCCTCTCCTACCTCACTTTCATCCTCACTTCCATTCTTCCTACCACCACCACCAACTCCTTCATTGGCAAGCTCTCCACCATTGGATGCAAAAAGATAGCATTTGAGGTAAGTGTTGTTAGTTGTTTGTTGTATGTTGTTAGTTTAAGTAGTTGAAGTTGTTAGATTAAGTAGTTTAAGTAGTTAGAATGATGATTTTCTGAATTCTGAGACGTGATGAACTACAGAATATAAATTTCCGTAGTCAATACGAAAATTTATATACCGTATTCAATACGAATTATAAAGTTCCGTAGTTAATATGGATAATAAAGTTCCGTATTCTCTTCCAGGGATGACAGAATCATTTTCATTTCATGAATCCCAATTGATTGAAGTTGGATTGAACAATGCTCAACCTGAAGAGGCCACTACAGAGGTGCCACCACCAGCATTTGTACCCCCGTGTATAAGTATAGATGTCTCGCATTTATTTACAACTGATCAGGTATTCTTTGAACAGATTTTTGCATTGTTTTGAAAGTGTAATATATCAATTCTTATTATGTCTTGATCACCCTTGTTTATGCCTTGTTTGTGTGTTGGGTATGCATCATTGAACAGATTTTCCCTACCCGTGATGATCTTATCAATTGGGTTCATGGAATTGCGATTGAAAATGGATATGTTGTGTTGATCACAAAGTCAGATAGCGGTGGAAATGGAAGCAGAAAAGCTTATGTCATGTTGGGGTGCGAGAAGCATGGTAAGTATGTTCCCTACAGAGACCCTGACCTTGTTGAAGGAACGAGAACACAAAAGACAGAATGTCCTTTTAGACTAAAAGGACGACCTATGAAAAATGGCTTAGATAGAGATTGGCGGCTAAAGGTGATGGAAGGTACACACAACCATGAACCAGCTAGGTCACTACTTGGCCACAATTTTGTTGGTCGTCTAAATTCCGAAGAGAAGGAGCAAGTGGAAAAAATGTCAAAGAGTTGGGTTCCACCGAGAAAGATGCTGTTGACTTTGAAGGAAAACAATCCTTTAAACTTGACTACCATATCTCAGATTTATGGTGCTTGCAAGAGGTTAAGAAAATCCCTCCGCGGGTCATTGACAGAAATGCAACACTTGTTGAAGAAGTTGGACGGTGACAAGTACGTCCACTTTGAAAGACATGAGCCTGGATCGGAAGTCATTAGGGATGTATTTTGGGCTCATCCAAATGCTATCAAACTGTTCAACACATTTCCATATGTAGTGATTATGGATTGCACATAAAAGACAAACAAATATAAAATTCCCTTGCTTGAGATTGTTGGACTGACTTCCACAGATAAGACATACTCCATAGCCTTTTGCTACATTGTTAATGAGGGCACATATGACTACGTTTGGGCACTGGAGTGTATGAAGTCTCTATTAGCTGATCAAGCCATGTTGCCTAAGGTGATTGTTACTGACAGGGGTCTTGCCTTATTGAGTGCTGCTAAGCAAAGCCTTCCCAACACCAGCCATTTATTATGCTTGTGGCACATCAACAAGTGTGTTTTGGCAAAGTGCAAACTCTATGTTGGTACAGATGATTTTGCTGAATTGGTTATGGGGAAGTGGTGAGAGGTGGTGGATGCTGCAACAGTTGAAGAATTTGAAGTTCAATGGATGCAATTGTTTAATATGTGCAAGGACAAATACAACAACTTTACCTTCTATTGTTCTACTACATGGTTGGTCCACTAGGAAAAATTTGCCAAGGCATGGACAAATCATGTGATGCACTTTGGAACAACAACAAGTAACAGGTACAAAAATTATATGAGCTTAATTTATGCCTTGTTATATGTTTTTCATTTGATAGATTGTTTACATTGGAGAGTTAATAAGATATCGGTTTGTTGTTTGCAGGGCTGAGGGTGCACATGCCAGTTTGAAGAAGATGCTGCGGGATTGCAAGGGTGACCTGGCCACTTCTTGGGATGCGTCGCATAGTTTGACATGTAATCGACATACTGAAATATTAGCATCGTTTGAGCGCAGTATTCACAGAATTGATCACATTTTCATGTGCCCATTTTACACAAATATTAGAGGATTTGTGTCAAACAAATGCCTGCAGCTCCTTAATGCTGAACATATAAGAATGAAGTCCTACGGCCGATGCGATTGCTTGTTGAGAGAGACTCATGGACTGCCTTGCGGTTGTGAACTTGCAGGTCACCGGTCAACCACTCTCTTGTCAATTAATTCTATTTGTTATTAAAAGTGACACTTTTATGAACTTGCAGGTTATGAAAGAATTCCATATGAGGCAATTCATCCATTCTGGAAGAGACTGAGTTGGGAGCATGTACCTGAACCTGTTGCAGATACTATCAGCAACCATATTTGCGGCATGAACCATGGAGATATGCAACCAGAAGTTGAGGCATTGACACATTATTTCAGTTCTTTGGATACTGGAGGGCGGAGTATGGTAAGGAGGAAGCTTCAAGCTATCTATTGTCCTGAAAGCAGTTCACTTTGTACTCCTGAGGTTCAGATAAGGTCCAAGCGCACTCTTAAGGCGAACGAAAGAAAACCACCCAAGGTTAAAGCAATAGGATCCTTGACTCGTGATCCTTCAGGTTTTGAACATATTGAAAGGGAGATCAAAGAGGCAAAGAAGGCTTCGCAACCACCAAAGAAGAAGAAGCGTGTGAAGAAGTCTGATACAAGCTATTTCATGGGTCATTTTCCATCCTTTTTCCACCCATATATACACACAGTTCAGAATGTTGAGGATGATGGTAACTGTGGCTATAGAGCCATTGCTGCATTACTGGGACTACCATCAGGTGAGGAAGGTTGGTCATGGGTTAGGGAAGCGTTGATAGACGAACTTGAACGACACAGAGGGTTGTATGATGAAATGTGGTCCAGACATGTGGTTAATGCCTTACATTCCCGACTCACTCTTCCTCCTGGTCATCCGGCTACCGAGGATAAATGGATGCAACTGCCAGAGATGGGATACCTTGTAGCAACCAGGTTCCAAGTGGTTTTCATATCCATCTCTTCTAAGGGTTGTTGGTCATACCTTCCACTAAGAGGAGAAGGTCCACCTCCTGTACATCGTGTTATAGCTGTTAGTCATGTGATAAATCACTTTGTACAGGTATTTTTTTATTGCGTACACTAATATCCAGTTTGTGAATTAATTTGTTGTATTTGCAAGTTATCTAATTTTATTGTTATTCTCTATAATGTAGCTCCATCTAACTCCTGGACATTCTATGCCGCCAATTGCTCTCTAGTGGGAACGGTATGTTGATCCTATATCAGTAAGCTGGTGCGTCCCATATGATACACGTTTACGCAGGTTCACATCAGAATTCGAAGCTTGGCTTGTTACTTTTGGTGTTCCTCTTAGTCACCAAAGCTATGTAGACATCACCACAAACTGACACAACACTTTGTGTAATATTCATTTGTAAACGCTCTGTAATATTAATCTGATGGGCCCTGCCCTTATGTTGATCATTGCTGCTTTTAATAATAGTAATTTGATGGTCATTGGTATATTGATGGGCCTTATTATTTTCATTAGAGTCCTGTCATTTCCAAGCACTCCATCATCAGAGTCATGTCATTTCCAACCACTCCGTCATCAGAGTCTAGTCATTTTCATCCACTAAATGACGAACTTGAAAACTGACATTACTCTCTACCACCAAACAACCCCAACCACACTTGTACTATCCACCAAACACCATAAATCTTTTAACAATTCTGCTATAAATCTATCTGGTTTCCCTATTCGTCTTCTTCATCCCTTTCTTCCTATCTTGCAACGAAGTTAAAAAAAAAATACCATGGAACAGGACCTAAATGCATTCGCCCGCCGTTGCAAACGTCAAGGCAACACTTCTAGCAGCTCTCGTCCTCTCATTCCTGGCCCAGCTGGCGCCGTCCAGGCTGCCATGTATGCCCGTAGATCCAACACTAACACACTACTTATTCCGACCCAAGAAATTGTGAGGCATGCGCTCGAAGACAGATCAACATGAACTGATCCTGATTTCAATTCAAATGCTTGGCTTTCAGCCCTGCAATTGATGGAATCTGCCACTCCGCTGGGCACAATCACAACGAATGTTGAGAGAGTAGAGAGTGTTGTTGGTGTTATTAAATCATGCACTCCCAATGGTTTCGGAGATGCCAAAGTTACCCTCAAGGTATTTCCTCGCTTTTGTCCAGCTTCTTTAACCTTACATTTTTTGCCTCCCTTTCTCTCACGATTGCATCGATTTAGGACCCTACGGGCACCGTTGACGCGAGCATCCATCGCAAGGCGTTCACTGACAGCGAATTTGGAAATGCCATAACTGTTGGATCTGTTCTCGTTCTCCAAAAGGTCTATCATCTATTACCTAAACATTAATCTTGCTTCCTTTGAACAAGTACGCATGGTGGGTTTTAAATCTGCAATTTACTTGCAGGTTGCTGTGTTTGCACCGAGTAAATATGTTCGTTATCTGAATATAACGTTGCCCAACGTAGTTGAAGTATTTCCACAGGATAACGGACCCAACGACTTCATCGATATCACTAAGGATTAATTTAGTTTTCGTGTTGCTTCTGAATAATTTCGTGTACCCTTTAAACTGCTTGCCATGGATTATTTATGTTACTTATCCTGCCTTTCATTATTTACGGTGTAGTTATACAAGTTTTTTTTTTCATTATAAGTCTAAACATAATAGGTGGAAATAGAAAGCGTGGTTAATATAAAAAGAGTCCATACAAAGTCGTCACATGTCATAATATAAAAGTACACAAAAAATATACAAATATACAGTCACTCGCCCCGACCCCTACCGCCACCCCTCCGACCTCTAGGTCCACGAGCTCTGCCTCCACGAGCGCCCTCTGCAGGTGCACCCTCTCCACGGGCTCTGCCTCCACGGGCTCTGCCTCCACGTGCTCTACCTCCACGACCTCTGCCTCCTGCAGCTCCAGCTCCTCGGACAGCAGCAAAGGCTACTCCCTGGGTACCGATGAATGCGCTGGATCTAATAAGATCCAGCGCCCTCTCAGTGAGGGATCGGGCATGCGTGCCAACTGCAAGAGCATCTGGCACCTCCAGTGACTGCTCCAACAAGTCCACAGCCCGACGCACAACCGTCTGCAAAAATAATGTACATAAATGTGAGTGTACAAATAAAATATCATGAACAAAAAATCACAATTGCATGAAAAATAAAATTCAAACTTACCACAGCACTGAACTCCTCCCTCCTATCATCAGGGATGATGAACCGATGGGACACACCGCCATACCACCTCATGTAATCCTCCACAGCCTCTCCCGAATAAGTAGCAGGGATCCCCTGAGGGCGCAGGTGCGGCACAAAATCAGCATAGGCAGCATCTGCGGTCTCAGCAAGGGACTCAGTCGTCTGGATCTCGGAGGGGTGTCGAGGGACATCCTGGATGTAGCCAAACTGGCGCAGAACCCTCTCTGGTAGATGTCGTCGAACAACACGGCCAAATGGCGTCCGGATGTAGCCAGAATACATGGCCCTCTGATCCCGTGGTCGATGAGCCCGATGGTCCTCAAATGGGGTCCATATAATGTCATCCACCGTCAGCTCATCGAGCATGACTCGCCTCTCATCGAGGCCTGCATGCCCGACCCGGGACGTAACCCACCGCCGCGCCCTAGGCTGGGCCTGTGAGTAGTCCGGATCCGCCCTCCGGATAATGACGCGGTCAGAAAGGTACTCGTAGGCCCATCCTCGCAAGAGTGAGCTGAAACCTCCCATCTGGGTCGTCCCCCTCCTGGACGCTCGATCAAGCTGGTCGTACAACGTAGCGAGCGCAATCGCGCCCCACGCGTACTCGGACACTCGACCAAGATCCTGCAACATCCCTATCCAGTACACGATCGTGTGGTAGCCTCCGCTCTTGCTAGCAAAGAGCGTCGCGCCTAGCTGGTTCACCAGCCAAATCCGCGCTGCATCCTCGTATCGGTGAGCTACAATGAAATAAATTGAGTTAACAGTTTATAACAATACAATAATAATAGATACAATTTAATCAAGTAATAATTAAGACATACCCTCCAACGCAGCATCATACAGGGTCTTCAAGACCCCAAAGCGAATAGTCTGGCTCCTGTTCGTATCAAACTCAGCATGATAACGAGCAGCAGATCCTCCCATAAACTCAGCACATAGCGCTGCACACTCGTCCCTCTCCCCCCTCCCAGGCGTATAGAACCTCGACCCCATGGGGAGATGGAGAAGAGCCGACACGTCGTCCAGGGTGATAGTCATCTCCCCGAACGGCATGTGGAAGCTACTAGTCTCCTCATGCCATCGCTCCACAAGGGCCAAAATGAGGCCTGCATCTGTCTCCGGGTAGCTGCACCAGGGTAGCTGATGAAGACCCGTCTGCTCAATCAACTCTCGAACCCTCCTGTGACTGTCTGAATCACCATCACAAGCAAGGTTCCAAACCTCCCCCCCAGCTGTGGCCGCCCTCAAGTGTCGACGGTACACATACCGCTCGTCTGTGCGTAGGAGTGCATGCCACGTCCAGGGAGCCTTGTGATCAGCATAATGCGTGAGAAGCGACAGATCAACAGGCCCCCCCGAAAACGGCGGCAACCTCTGGATCAGGTCCTCCTCGCCACCCTGTGCCTCTGGCACGACATCAGCATCAACATCAGGAGGAGGAATACTATCCTCGTCAGATGACCCCTGCTCACCGGATGACTCCTCGTCGGATGACTCATCACCGGATGACGACTCGCCTGGTGACTCATGGCGAGGTAACTCAACCATGGGAGACGGCGGAGTAGGAACTGGATCAGTAGGCTCAACTGGAGCTGGAGCTGAAGCCTCTACCATGGGCGACTGCATAGAATCAACTGGAGCTGGAGCTGAAGCCTCAACCGCCTGAGAGGTCGCAGCATGATCGCCGCGCCGGCTCCTCTGTAGGCCCCGCATCCTCACTAGCTCGAGACCTCTTTCTGTTCTTCATTCTCACTATATATTCAGAGCAAACATTTTCTAAATAAATTCACTGAATAAATTATACTCGCTCAATTACTAAATCTCTCAATTAAATCTCTAAATAAAATCACTAAATAATTCACGATGTTAATTATAAGTTTAAAAACATTTTATAAATTAACTAAGCTAATTATATTAAGTTTTATAAAAACATTTTATAAATTAACTAAGCTAATTAGATTTGGTTTTATAAAAACATTTTATAACTCTAAACAGACACCAAATACGGAACATTAAGTTTCATATCCAATACGGAACATTAAGTTTCATATTGAATACGGAACATCATGTTCCATATCGAACCAGAACTCCATTAACGTTATTGCATGATTGGAACTCGCCCCAAAGGCCAATTTATACACAATTTCAGCCAACATAACATCTACTTAAGCATAAATCGACTACCCTAGGGTTGAAAGATTCCATAATTCCAAGTTAAATGGTGAATTCAAGTTGAAATTCAAACTTACTTACCTCTAGGTTCAATGCAATGAATGGGGAGAATGGGTTTGATGATGGAGACGATGGTACACTTTCCAGATGATGATTGAGGCAAGGAGATCGTCGGTCTCGAAGATTGGAGAGCAAGGGTTTGAAATGGAAATATTTGGAGCGCTGAAATGGGTTTTGAAAAAACCCCTGTCGTTTACATAGTAATATAATACGGAACTTTATATTCCGTATTGAATACGAAACTTAATATTCCGTATTCTTTTAAAGGGGGGTTTTTCAGTAATTTCCCCACTTTAAGTGGGGCGGGGAGCCCCATAGGGGGGGTCCCAAACCCAACTCCCGTCGTGCCCCTTACTTCCGACGACCAACACTGACTCCAAATGCCAACACTGCAAGCTTCGCCACCGCCACCGCCGCCGCCGCTCACTTGCGTGTTGGGCAATGCCAACCCCATTGACATCTATCACTCAAGTCTCAATCAGGTCATCAACCATAGTTTTTATTTTATTTTAAAATTTTAATATCAGTGTGGAAATGTGCTTTGAGAATGATTGCTAACGCAAGAGCAATGGCGATTGATGTATCCATCTTGAATATGAAACTCATTCTAGTACAAAAAGTACCTTCGTAGAAGCTGTTTCTGAAGTATTTTATTTAAGCATATGATTTGGTCTTAGGACTCTGAGGAAATTCTCATGGCAATGAACAACAATAACTGATTTCATATTTTATACCAAGTAGATATACATTGACTTTTTGCCTACCCTGTTGTTTGATTGTTTTAAAGAATGTGTCTATGAAAGAAAAGTAGCAGTTTCTACAACTTAGAGTGTATTGGTTCTAGGTGACATTACATTCCCTTGTAGTACAATGGCATCTTCCAGAGTGATTTACCTTCTCTGTCTCCTTGTCATGCTCATATCTCAAACCAACGCCCAGCCAAGTTTCTTATACCATTTCTGCATGTATGATGAAGGCAACTACACTGCAAAAACAGTACCTACCAGACCAACCTCAACACCCTCTTGTCAAGTTTGTCTTCCAACCACACACAAATTGATTATGGCTTCTACAATTTCTCTCAGGGCCAAAACTCTGACAAAGTTAATGCAATTGGGATGTGTAGAGGAGATGTTGAGCCAGATGTTTGTCGAAGCTGCCTTAATGACTCCAGAGTCATTCTCACACGAAGTTGTCCATACCAGAAAGAGGCTATTGGCTGGTATGACAATTGCATGCTGCGGTACTCAAACCGTTCGATATTTTCTCCCCACATGTAAACATTGGGGGTTTTTATTTACGGGTATTTTCACAACAGGAAAAACCCTAGAACTTTGATTTGTTCAATCTTTCCCTCTCTTCTACCCACTTCAACCCTCTTCTCCTCTCTTCTATCAAGTATTTACTATTTATCATTGATTTAGTATGTACATATATGGTATAAATTATACAAAATATAGACAAAAATTCGCTGTCCTGGCCATCCCACTCTATGGGATCCCGCGATCCCAGTTTTCAGGCTGGCCGCGATGAGCTGGGAACTGGGATTGGCAGTATAGGTTATGAGCTACTTATATCATGTTTGGAAACACATTAACTAGTGTTTAAACAAAAATCAATTCTGATTTCTGAGAGAAGCTCCTATAAATAGCTTCTATACCTGAGTATTGATTCTGAGAGAAAAAGAAGGTGATTCAAAGATGGTATTACATTTATCACTGCATCAGACAACATCTATGTTGGCCAGTGGCTGCATTCAAAATGTTTTCTTTGTGGCTTGTTTCCTTTCCCATCAATTCAAATGAATATTTAACTGTTTTCCTTAAAGTTGAACCTATAAGATTGATCTTTTTGGTTTCAATTCTTCTATCCATTATAGTTGACATTAAATATCTGAGTGAGTATTCACCATGGTATTGTGGTTTTTGCAGGAAAGAGCAACACAACACCAATTGTCATTGCGGTAGTTGTGTTAATTGTAGCCATCGCTGTACTAGTCATCTCTGTGTGCATCTTCTTAAGAACACGGAAGCAAAGGACTGAAAGGAGACGACATATTGATGATACTGATAGTAAGACAAAGCACTGTCTTCATGTGATTCTTGTTGGCAATAAGACTAATGTTTAATCAACTTTCAGGATTAACATGATATAATTTTCCTCAATACAATACAAGCAATTAATCATAATAGAAATAATAACATATGAAGTACTTTCTGTAACAGAAGGCATTGATTCACTCAGAGAAAGAAAGCAAATTTACCGTTAACCATCATGCTTTTTCTGATTTGCTGCTGTTAATCTTAAGTCACCTTTGAAGAACTAAAATTATGTTCCATTCCCATGTGTAGCTGAAGATGACAGTGAAATTGAACCTGCTGATAAAATGCATTTCAACTTTGAGACCATAAGAAAGGCTACAAATAACTTTTCCGACTCATATTCTAGGACAAGGAGGATTTTGACCTGTTTACAAGGTAATGATATGCGGTTAGCCGGTTACATTTTAGATAAATAATAATTTTCATATAGTGGTTTTCACTTACTGTCGGTTCCGATGTGCATTTACATCAAACTGAAATATTTTTCAGGGTAAGCTTTCCAATGGACTAGAGGTTGCTGTGAAAAGGTTGTCTACAAATTCAGGACAAGGGGAGACAGAATTCAAGAACGAGGTGCAGTTGGTGGCCAAGGTACAACACAGAAATTTAGTCAGGCTACTTGGTTTCAGTTTGGAAAGAGAAGAGAAGTTACTGGTCTATGAGTTTGTTCCCAATAAAAGCCTTGACTACTTTATTTTTGGTAAGAACTTTTCTTGATGTGATGGCAGTGGCACCTTCACTGATAATTCAGTTCTGCTGAATGGTAAGTGCATAATTTCTGTAGAGATGGTTAAAAATTTTATATCTTGACATGGGTTTGCAGATCCAGTTAAGCTTGCACATTTAGATTGGGAAAGGCGGTATAAAATCATAGGAGGCATTGCCAAAGGCCTTCTTTACCTTCATGAGGATTCAAGACTGCGTATTATTCATCGCGATCTCAAAGCAAGTAACATTCTCTTAGATGAAGAGATGAATCCTAAGATATCGGATTTTGGAATGGCAAGATTGTTTGCTGTGGATCAAAGTCAAGGTAACACAAGTAGAGTTGTGGGAACATTGTAAGTATCGTGATATGAAAGCATCATTTAATAGTTTTACTCGGTCCTTAATAACAAATCAACATAGAGTAAAATATTATACTAATTGAGCTCGATCATGTTGACAAGCAGAGGATATATGGCTCCTGAGTATGTCAGGGAAGGATTACTCTCAGTGAAGTCAGATGTTTATAGCTTTGGCATACTGGTTCTAGAGATTGTAAGTGGCCAGAAAAACAGTGGCTTCCATAACGGAGAGTATCTAATAAGCTTTGTAAGTCTCTTATCTCCTTTTCAAAAGGTTTCACAGGTAGTCTTATTTTCCTTTTGCAGTATAAGAATAGGGGTGCATTTGAGTTACAGTTTAATTAAACACTTATAGTAATATGTCTTACCACATAAAGACCTATTTATAAACTTATTTGAAAAACTTACTGAATTGAGATCATAATAGTTTATAAATAGGTATAAGTAATAAGTGCTTATTCAAAAACTAATATGAGAAGCTTATTAAAATAAGCTTAAAAGCACTTATAAATAAGTCATGAACTGTTTTCATAATTTTAATCAAATACGTATTAAGAAGTGCATAAGTTGAAAATATGTGAACTAATCTTTTACTGCAATTGTGCAAATCCTTTCAGGTCTGGAAAAACTGGGGATTTGGGTTTGGCACCCCACCCTTTAGGCTACGCGCCCCAGCATTTTTTTTTTATTCCAAAACTACCCATCGGTAAATGATTTGCCGATGTCAAAATACCAATCGGTAAATCATTTACCGTTATTGTTCCTCAGTATGAACACCTTCATCCCATTACCCAGAACACGAAGAACAATATCGGTTAATAATTAACCGATTCTAATATTGTATCGGTATATCATTTACCGATTTGTAATCTGGAAGTTTGATCACCTTTTCACCATTACTCCTCCCTCCACCAACCCCTCCACCATTACTCCTCCCTCCAACAACCCCCCACCAGCCCCCCATAACTCGCCCAAACTACCTTATTCTCCATTACTCCACTCCTCCCTCACATTTCACCTTCCCACCACCACCACCATCTCCACATTTCCACCACCACCACCACCAACACCACCACCACCAAGGGAAAGCTTTTAACTTCTGGTAAGTGTTGTTAGCTTTGGTACTTTATTTATAGTTAGTTTAAGTAGTTAGTTGTTAGTTTAAGTAGTTAGTTTAGTTAGTTAAGTTGGTAATTTAGGCTGCTGAATCGTGAACTGAATCGGTAAATGATTTACCGTTATAGTACCGGAATTTGATTTACCGTTATGGGGTCGGAATTTGATTTTCCGTTATATGGTCGGTTATTGATTTACCGTTTTTGTTCCAGGGATGACAGAGTCATTTTTCTTTGGTGAATCACAATTGATACATGCTGCTGGATTGGAAAATGATAATCCAGAGGAGCAACCATCACTAGCTGAACCTCCGATTATATCTATAGATGTCTCTCATTTGTATCATACTGATCAGGTACTCATTGCACAAATTTTTGCATGCTTTGTTTGCTTTGTTTATGCCTTGTTTTATGCCTTATGCCTTGTTTATCCTGAAACAGTGTTTCCCTTTGAAAGATGATCTTATGAAATGGGTTCGCGACATTTCTATGGCAAATAATTTTGTTTTGGTGACAACAAAGTCTGATAGTGGTGCGAAGGGAAGAAAAGAATATGTCATTCTGGGGTGTGAGAAGCATGGTGCGTATATTCCCTACAGAGAACCGGATCTTGTTGAAGGAACGTCAACACAAAAGACAGGTTGTCCTTTTAGGCTAAAAGGACGACGTACGAAAGATGATAAAGGTTGGTGGTTGAAGGTGATGGACGGTAGACACATCCATCTCGCAGCTGAGTCACTAGTTGGCCACAATTACGCTGGTAGACTGAATAGTGAGGCGAAGGAGGACGTGATAAATCAGGCTAAGACTTGGGTTCCACCTAGAAAGATGTTGGCGTCCTTGAAGGAAAAAGATCCTTCAAACTTGACTACCATCCAACAAATTTATGGTGTTTGCAAGCGGTTCAGACAATCCGTTCGTGGGTCACTGACAGAGATACAATACTTGTTGAAGAAGTTGGACGGTGAGAAGTATGTTCACTTCGAACGAAATGAACCCGGATCGGAAGTGATTAGAGATATATTTTGGGCTCATCCGAATGCCGTCAAACTTTTCAACACATTCCCATATGTAGTGATCATGGATTGCACATACAAGACCAGCAAATACAAACTACCCTTGCTCGAGATTGTTGGCCTGACCTCCACGGATAAAACATACTCAATAACATTCTGTTACATTGGCAGTGAGACCACAGAGGACTACATTTGGGCATTGGAGTGTATGAAGTCTCTGATTTCCGACCAATCCAGGTTGCCTAGAGTGATTGTGACGGACAGAGATCTTGCTTTATTGAGTGCTGCTTCACAAAGCCTTCCCACCACCACCCATTTACTATGATTGTGACACATCAACAAGTGTGTTTTGGCAAAGTGCAAAGAGTATGTTGGCACGGATGATTTTGCTCAAGAGGTTATGGACAAGTGGGCCGAATTGGTAGATGCTCCAACAGTTCCAGAATTTGAAGCTCATTGGATTGAATTGTTTAACATGTGCAAGCATAAACACAAGTTGAAATTTGCCACTTATTGTTCTACTACATGGTTGGTCCACAAGCAAAAATTTGCCAAGGCATGGACAAATCATGTGATGCATTTTGGAACAACAACAAGTAACAGGTACAAAAATTATGTTATGACTTGTTATATGTATTTCATTTCATAGATTATTACAGTATTAATTCTTACATGTGCGTTGTTGGTTTGCAGGGCTGAAGGTGCACATGCCAGCTTGAAGTTGATGTTGCGGAACAGTAAGGGTGACCTGGCCACATCATGGGATGCGTCGCATAGTTTGACCACCAATCGCCACACTGAGATAGTAGCATCGTTTGAGCGCAGTATGAATAAAATTGATCACCTTTTCAAGACCCCTTTCTACACAAATATTAGGGGATTTGTGTCAATCAAATGCCTGAAACTCATTGATGCTGAACTGACAAGAATGCGAGCCTCCGGCGGCAGATGCGATTGCTTATTGAGAGAGACTCATGGACTACCTTGCGGTTGTCAACTTGCAGGTTACCGGTCAACCACTCTCCTCTCAACTACTTCCAATTATTTATATTTGTGATTCAATGTAACATGTCTGTGAACTTGCAGATTATGAGAGGATTCCGTACGAGGCCATTCATCCATTCTGGAAGATCCTAAGTTGGGAGCATATACCTGTTGTAGATACTGGCAGCTCAGATATTTGCGGACTAAACCATGGAGAGATGCACCCAGAAGTTGAGGCACTGACACGTTATTTCCATTCTTTGGATACTGGAGGGCAGAGTATGGTAAGGAGGAAGCTTCAAGCGATATATTGTCCTGAAAGGAGTACACTATGTACTCCTGAGCTTCGGATAAAGTCCAACCGCACTCCTAAGTTGAAGGAGAGCAAACAACCCAAGGGTCGAGCAATAGGATCCTTGACTCGTGATCCTTCAGCGTTTGAACTTACTGACAAGAAGATTAAAGAGGAAAAGAAGTCTTCACAACCAGCAAAGAGGAAGAAGCGTGTGAAGAAGTCTGATACAAGCCATTTCATGTGTAACTTTCCAGCCTTTCTCCATCCATATATTGGCACAATTACAGATGTTGAGGATGATGGTAACTGTGGCTATAGATCTATTGCTGCATTAATGGGGCATTCCGCCGGTCAGGACGGTTGGCCTTGGGTTAGGGCTACATTGATACAAGAACTTGAGACAAATGTGTTAATGTATAATAGGATGTGGGGCACAGATGTTGTTAATGCCTTACATAATCGTCTCACTCTTCCTATTGGTGACCCGGCCACCCCTGACAAATGGTTTCAACTGCCAGAGATGGGATACCTTGTTGCCACAAAGTACCAATTGGTTCTCGTATCCTTATCCTCTATGGGTTGTAACACATACTTTCCACTGATAGGAGCCGGCCCACGAGATGAGCATTCTGTTATAGCTATTGGACATGTGATAAATCACTGGGTACAGGTATATTTTGACCAAATACACTAATATTTTAGTTGCCTACTAGCTTGTCGATTAATTTTTGTATGTGGAAGTTATCTAATTTTATGGTTATTCTCTAAAATGCAGCTCCAATTAACTGCTGGACATCCTATGCCGACTATTGCTCCCCAGTGGGATTGGCACGCTGATCTTGCCTCCAAATACTGGAGGAACCTATATCGTCCACGTTTAGACATGTATGATGTACAATTCCATGCTTGGCTTGGTGCTTTTAGTGGTCATGCGGACTATGTGGACATCACCACAGATTGAATGTTCTTGTATTGTGTAATATTAATTTGTAAACTCTCTGTAATTTGGTAGAATGTGGCCCTTATCACAGGTTGTTGTTAATGATGAAAACCTAGACATCATCGTAGATTGGCAGGTTCATGCGTGTACTTTTGGTAATGTTAATTTGATGTACTTTTGGTAATGTTAATTTGATGTACTCTTGTCATTTTCATTTTCATTACCCTCCACCACCAACCCTGACATTACTCTCAACCACCAGCCCCAACCACTCTTCTACCATCCACCAGTACACCTTAAATGTTTTGACCGCACTCTTGAGCTATAAATCTATGTTGTGTCTTGCCTCTTCTTCTCACTCTTCATTCCTCATCTTCCTGTCTATTGTGTCTTGACTCTTCTTCTTACTCCTCATTCTACACAATGGAACAAGACCCAAATCCATTCCTCCGCCATTGCAAAGGTCAAAGCAACAACTCTGGCAGCTCTCGTCCTCTCATTCCTGGCCCGGCTGGCGCCATCCAGGCTGCCATGTATGCCCGTAGATCCACCCCGAACACACCACTCATTCCGACCCAGGAAATCGTGAGGCGTGTGCTAGATCATGGATCAACCGAAACCGATCCTGATTTCAACTCACATGCTTGGCTATCAGCCCTGCAAGAGTGGGGAATAGCCACTCCGCTGGGCTCTCTGACAGCGAACGTTGAGAGGGTGGAGAATGTTGTTGCTGTTATCAAATCTTGCACTCCCAATGGATTTGGAGATGCGAAAGTTACCCTCAAGGTATGTCTTGAGTTTGGGTTTTGTAAGGCCTTGTTTTTTGTCCCCCTTGACTAACCGTTCTAATTTACTTCTCAAACGATTTCAAAACACGGGTGCCGTTGATGCTAGCATCCACCGCAAGGCATTTACTCACAGTGAATTTGCGAATGACATAACTGTTGGATCTGTTCTCGTTCTCCAAAAGGTCTGAAACCTAAACATGAAACTTGCTTCATTTTTTGGACAGTTAAGCATGGTTTAATTAAAGTATACATTTCACTTGCAGGTTGCTGTGTTTGCACCTAGAGGAACTGTTTGTTATCTTAATATAACATTGCCCAACCTAGTGAAGGTATTCCCAAAAGATTGCGGACCCCATGACTTCATCGATATCACAGAGGAATAATTTTGTTTTCGGTGTTGCTTATGTTTAATTTGGTTGTGTAACCGTTTAACTTATTGTCATGGATTACTACATGCTTTGAATTATTTATATGTTGTCGTTGTTTCTGTTTTTTTCATTATAAGAGTCATAATATTAAGACTAAAAATATAACACATGCAAATAAAACGAGGAAAGAGTCATAACATAACATAAAAAGTCCTAACATATACATAATAATGGATCCCACATAACAAGTGTAATAAAATCACTCTCCCCGACCCCGCCCCCTGCGACCTCTGGGTCCACGAGCTCGACCTCCACGAACACCCTCTCCAGGATCACCCTCTCCACGAGCTCTGCCTCCACGAGCTCCGCCTCCACGGGGTCTGCCTCCACGAGCTCTGCCTCCACGAGCTCTGCCTCCCGCAGCTGCGGCTCCTCGAATAGCAGAAAAGGCAACTCCCTGGGTACCAACGAAGGAACTCCGTCGAAAGAGATCGAGCGCCCTCTCCGTGAGGATCCGGGGCTGTGTCCCTGGAGCATAAGCACCTGGCACCTCCAGGGACTGCTCCAACAACTCCACACCCCTACGTATGGCAGACTGCATAAAAATAATATACAAAAATAATTTCATTAACAAAAATCACAATTGAATGAATAAAAATAATATACAAGTTTAGAATCCAAACTTACCACGGCACTAAGCTCCTCCCTCCTATCCTCAGGGATGATGAACACATGTGACACTCTGCTATACCACCTCATGTAACCCTCCACCGCCTCTCCCGGATATGTAGCAGGTATCCCCTGAGGGCGGAGGTGCGGCTCAAACTCAGCATAGGCAGCATCTGCGGTCTCAGCAAGGGACCCCGTCGTCTGGATCTCAGAGGGGTGTCGAGGGATGTCCTGTATGAAGCCAAACTGGCGCATAACCCGCTCTGGTAGATGTAGGCTCACAGACCGGCCGTAAGGTGTCCGGATGTAGCCGGAATAGAGGGCCCTGGGATCCCGCGGTCGAACATCTCGATGGTCCTCAAAAGGGGTCCATGTGATATCATCCACTGTAAGCTCATCGAGCATGACCCGTCTCTCATCGAGTCCGGAATGCGCGATCCGAGACGTGGACCACCGCTGCGCCCTAGGCTGGTCCTGTGTGTAGCCGGGGACCTCCGTCCTGATAATGACGCTGCTGGATATGTACTCATACGCCCATGACAGCACGAGGGAGGTGAACCCACCGATCTGCGCTGTCTTCCTGCGGGAAGCACGACTCAGCTGTTCGTACAACGAAGCCAGCGCAATCGCACTCCACGCGTACTCCGACACGCGACCGAGGTCCTCAAGCATCCCGATCCAGTAGATAGTAGTGTGGTAACCACCACTCTTGCTGGCAAAGAGGGTGGCACCAAGCTGGTTCACCAGCCAGATCCTAGCAGCATCCTCATAGCGTCCCCCTACAATGAAATGAATTAAGTTAACAGTTATTAATAATACTCTAAAAATAAATACAACTTAATAAAGTAATTATTAAGACATACCATCCATAGCAGACGTGTACATGGTCTTCAAAGTAATGAACCGAATGTTCTGGCCACCCGCCGCCTCAAACTCAGCCAGATAAGCAGCAATTGATCCTCCCAGGAGCTGGGCGCAGAGCGCTGCAACCTCGTCTCGCTCCCCTCTGCCCGGAGTGTAGAAACTCGACCCTGTGGGAAGATGGAGAATAGCCGACACATCGTCCAGGGTGATAGTCATCTCCCCGAACGGCATGTGGAAGTTACTCGTCTCCTCATGCCATCTCTCAACAAGGGCCAGTACGACAGCTGGGTCTGTCTCCGGTAACCCGCACCAAGGCAGGTGATACAAACCCGTCTGCTGCAGCAGCTGTCGCACAGCTGTGTGGGCCTCTGAATCGCCATCATAGGGGAGGTTCCATACCTTCCCCCCAACAGTGGCCACCCTCAATGTCCGACGGTCCACGTACCGCGGGTCTATGCGAAGAAGTGCCTGCCACGTCCAAGGAGCCTTGTGGTCAGGATAATGCGCAAGAAGCGACAGATCCTCAGGCCCCCCGGGAAACGGTGCCACCCTCTGGATGAGGTCGTCATCCGCGCCGCCCTCTGCCACCACATCTGGCACAACATCAGCAGCATCAATCTCCTCCTGGAGAATAAGAGGCTCCTCCTCCTCACCACTGGCCTCAGAAGCAGTCTCAGAAGCAGTCTCAGAAGCAGACTCCTCGCCACTGGGCTCCGAAGAAGACTGCTCGCCAGATGTCTCCTCAAGAGGTAACTCAACCATCGGAGAGACCGGAGTAGGATGAGGCTGAGGCTCAGCCGGAGTACCTGACGGAGCTGTAGTAGATGGACCACCTGACGGAGGTGTAGTAGACGGACACGGAGACGGAGCCCCGGCCGGAGTAGCAGACGGAGACGGAGACGGGGCCGAAGCCTCAACCGCCTGACTAGCTGCTCGATGGTCGCCGCGCCGCGTAGAAGCATGCAAGCGCTCGTGGCGATCCTCTGCATCATCGACTGTAGAAGATCGAGACCTCTTCCTCCCGCCCTTCATTCTCCTATGAAAAGCAAACAAATTTAACATCAAATTACAACTTGAACAACTTTAACAGTTACAACTTGTACAAACATCTCTCATATAGCAACAAACATCTCTCATATAGAAACAAACATCTCTCATATAGCATCAACACCCTTTCTAATTTGTCAATCTAGATAACTAAAATGCAACATTAAGGAAGTTCCCTAGTTCTAATAAGCCGATACCATCAACACCCTTTCCCAGTGTCATGACACTAAAATATTTGAAAATTTGTACAAAATATTCAGCCCAATAGATGGAGGAAAACTAAAAAAAACTGGCTTAAAAAAACTGCCTTAAACTGCCTTAAACTGGTTTAGAATCGGGAAATGTTTTCCCATTACAGAATCGGAAAAACATTTTCCATTACAGAATCGGAAAATGTTTTTCCGATTTTACAGTAACCCAGAAACCAGAACTGGAAACGACCCACTCGTGCCCATGACCGTTTCATGCCATTTCAGTCAATAAAACCTACCTCTAATCAATAATCAACTACCCTAGTGTTCAACATTCACCTAATAATCCATCAACTACCTCTAATCATCAATCAATGTGAGAGAATCAATAAAAATGGAACTTACCTTTTGAATGTAATGGAATGGGAGTTCCGGAGCTTTGAGGAAGCTTTGATGATGATGGGACCGAACGCAAGTTTGGGAGAGATTTGAAGAGGGAGTGATTTGGGGAGGGAAATGGGTTTTGAAAATTATGTTTCAAAACCTATCTGATGCTGTTATATCAATACGAATCGGTAAATGATAAACCGATACGTATCGGAAAATCATTTACCGATATTAATCCTGAGGGTTTCCGGTAATTTCCCCACTTTAAGTGGGGCGGGAAGCCTAAGGGCTGGGGTGTTAAACCCAATTCCCGAAAAACTGGAGGGAGGGAACATCATTGAATCTTGTGGACCCCACATTGAATAAAGGCTCAAGAAATGAAATAATGAGATGTATCCACATTGGTTTACTCTGTGTTCAGGGAAACTTAGCTGACAGACCAACCATGGCTTCTGTTGTACTGATGCTTAACAGTTACTCTCTAACCCTCCCAGTACCTGCAGAGCCTGCATTTTTAGTGAACAGCAGTTTGTCAGATATTCCATCATGGGAAAATGATTTAGGAACAGCTTAGTCAAGAAAGACACAATTTAATTTTTAGTGAACAGCAGTTTGTCAGATATTCCATCATGGGAATTTAATTTTGTTCTTCATCTTAAAAAAAAGAATGCAAAATGAAAATGAAAAAACTCTTTTATTGCTAATGGTCAAATGGGTTAATTTGGTCTTGTACAAAAATAATAATTGGGCTAGTTTCTTTCAAATGACCCATTTACCTTTTGATTATTATTCAATCCTTAAGAAAGAAAGAAAAACCACAATATCATCATCAGACATAGAAGAGGGGGATTTTTCTTCACTTTACTCCCATTTTTTCCCTTCTCCAAAAATCACGTTCTCAAGCCCCACCACTTAATCTCCTTCACCCTTCACCTTTCTCATTCTCTCATAAAACAACACCTTCATCATACCTTTCCAACACTTCCCATGAACCACCTTCTTCCTGCGTCATATGTCAAAAGCAATAATCATCCAAAACGCAGAAAGAGGATGGCGCCCTCGCCGGGTCACGGCTCCAATGGTGGTTCAATGTTGTGGCAGTTCATTCTCAGGTTACCTTCACTAACCCTCACCGGAGCATCGCTGAAGGGCGGTGGTTTTGGGTGTCGTGGTTGTGTTGTCGCCCCCTTTCAACCTCTTTCCCTAACGGATTCGCTTTGCCTCCACCAAAATCATCACATAAATGCCAGATTCAAGTGTCAGGGTCGCAGAGCTGCTTCGCCCTCACCGGACCGTCGTGGCTGAGTCTATTAGGGGCGTACAGGACCCGACCTTGTCCCTTGTCTCGTCCTGACCCAAGTCCATTCAACCCGTACCTCACTGGGTCTATAAATGAGTTTGTCCGCCCCGGTCAATATTTAGGGCTTGGTGAAAGACACGCACAACCTGTTCCACGAACTCTCCTACTAGAATTGCATCACACAAAATTCAATACAAGCATTCTAAGATATGTGTAACTTGTTTTACAATTCATCATAGAATTGGAAATTAGTGTTTTTAAATAATGAGAAGAGTTTATAATTCTTTTATGGAATTTGAAATTGTGATTCAACTTGTCTATGGAACAACCCGAATTAGTCATTTTGTGGTATGATGTTTCTTAAACTTGCATTTCGTTGGGTCTAGGAACGGGTTCCAGGATTTCTTTTACATGAATATTGTTAACACTTAAATAAAAATAAGGGCTAAGCGTCATATTGGTCCCTGCCTTTGTCTCGTCGTCTGATCTAAGCCCCTCCCCGGAAAATTTATTGCATTGGATCCTCGTCTTTTAAATATTTTTGGGGCGGATCCTCGCCGGAGGGCGGAGCTCCGACGAGTGCATGTGTGGCATGCTGACTAGGTTTAATGAGGTGACATGGAATAAAAAAAATTTAAAATATTACAAGTCATTTTTAAACCTAATTAACCTATTCCTAATTATAAACCTAATCTAATCAACTAAATTAAATTTTCCCCAAACTTATCCCAATTCACCCCCAATTAACCAAAATCTGAATCAGTTCCAGAATCATCATCATCTTCTTCTACTATCTACCCTAAACCCAGGCACACCTGCAACCTCACTCTCCCTCCCATCCACCTGCAACCTGACCCTCACCCTCACCCACCTACGTGTTCTGTGACTTATGTCTGCGTGTTGCACTGCTTCTTGGGGGCCCTTCACGTGATTTGGCTGCTGGATTAGAGGAGGTGGGATCCAAGGATTGGTCTTCCAATTTTGAGAGCGAAGATCTGTGCATCACTTGTGGTGTTTTCCTTAGTTTGGGGTGAAAACTTTTGATGTATTCATCCCCTAGCTCTCTCCTGTTTTATTATTAATTTGAAAAACCCTCACCCCCAAACCCCAACCCACAACCTCACCCTCACCCACTTGCAACCTCACTCTCACCCTCACCCTCACCCCCTCAACCCCAACACTCACCCACCTGCAAGTCTGCAACCTCACCCACACCCTCACTCGCACCCCCTCACCCCAACCTGAAACCCAACCCCCACCATGAAAAAGAGAAAGAGAGAAAGAGAAAATCTGGATCTTTGATGATGAAGAAGATGAAGGAGGATGGCGGCGGTGCGGCGGAGGGCGAAGGTGCGGCGGTGGGATTTGGGTCCTTTGATGATGAAGAAGATGAAGGAGGAGGTGGTGATGAAATGCATTTCTGGGTGATGATTTTGTGAAGATGAAGATAATTCTGGGTCAGATTTGGGGTGAATGTTCAGATTGAATTAGGGATTGAGGATTTGGGTTAATTGATGTGAAATGATTTAAGTTGGGGGGAATTAATTTTGGTTAATTAAGTTAAGGGTTTAATTAGAAATAGGTTAATTAGGTTTAAAAATCTCACTTGTAATTGTTTTTTAATTTTTAATTTCTTTTTAATGCCACGTCACTTTATTAACCCTAGTCAGCATGTCACACATGCACTCGTCGAAGCTCCGCCCTCCAGCGAGGATCTGCCCAAAAATATTTCAAAAACGAGGACCCAATGTAATAAATTTTTCGGGGAGAGACCTAGATCAGACGACGATATAAAGACAGAGACCAATATGACGCTTAACCCTAAAAATAAACTTTTATATTTATTCCTTTTTGTCAAATATATCAATATATCTACTTTTTGAAAACATATATAACCTACCCCACGCAAGCAAACCGAGCAAATCCCATATCAAAACGCATTCCACTCACAATGAAGATTGGTAAACAGTGACGGATCAAGAAATTTTAAGCTGTGGGGGCAATATATACACATAAATTTGCAGTACTAAAAATCTAATATATTATTATTAAAACTTGAATATATATATATATATATATATCATTATTCTTTATGAGTTTTCATGAACATTTAGAGAATTTTTTCACAAATGAAATAGAATATTTTATCATAATAACATAAAATAGAACATACCAATTAAGTGCTATATAAAATTTTAAATGCATTCATCACAATTATTTTAACATGACGATGTATGACACTACTGTAAATTAAGTTGAAGATTTTTACTAAAATGAAAATTGCAATCTAATACAACAGTGAAGATTTCACTAAAAGGATAAAATGTAAGTTTTAATCTCTGATTAAAGAACAAAAGTTTTTAAAATGAAAGAAAACACATGTAGCAGTAACTTAAAGAAAATCTATTAAAGAATAAAACAAATTAGAGAATATAAGAAAATGGAGTTAATTATGTCCAAGAAATATTGTTACCGGAAGAGAATTGAGAAAGATACAATAAGTGGTTCAAAATCCATAATAAAAAACTTGAGCTGTAAGGGCATTCAAAATAACAATGTAAAGATGTGGTGGGGGCATTTACCATATTGTTGGGGCAATTTAACCCTTAATGTTCTAACACTATGGTATCTTTGTATTAAGAAATGAAATTCAGGTGGGGGCAAATGCCCCCATACCTCCTCAAGTGCATCCGTGCCTGTTGGTAAACCCTTTCGTTCCTGGTTTCAGAAAGCGCCGCTCTGTTCGTCTTCACCGTCGTCAACCGCAAACTCCCACCTCGCAGTGGTGAAGCGGAGGGAAACGATTCTCGCCGACGAAGACAACCCCTGATCTTGAAAAATCCATCCTCGGCCTCTACGACGTCTCCTCCGACCTTAAAGCTGCCGTCAAAAACGAATCCCTCCGCCTCCTCGCCGCCCTCTGCTACGCCCACGTTTTTGACGGCGGCTTTAAGGTCGGAGGAGACGTTGTAGAGGCAGTTGAGGATGGATTTTTCAAGATTGTCTTCGTGGGCGAGAATCGTTTCCCTCCGCCTCCTCGCCGCCCTCTGCTACGCCCACCCCCACTCCGCCGCACCCTACCTCACCAAAATCATCCACCACCTCCTCCGCTGCCTCAACGACCCCGACTCCGCCACACGCGACGCCTGCCGCTACACTGTTGGTGCCCTCTCTGAACTCTACCTCGGCAGCCCCAATTTCATCGCCTTCACTGTACTCTTTGCCTGTGGTCGCTGGATTATCACAGGTTTGCTTACTTTCATTCATGTTGGACTAATATTGAACCTGTAAATTTTAAAACTAAAATAAAGTTGTGTTTGGAATTGGATTGATGATTGAAAATGTAACATTCATTTATTGCACTTAGGGATGGTTAGGCTTGTTGATCTTAGAACACTGAAATTTGGAAAATTCAATGCAACATGGGCCATTTGCATGAGAATGATGTTGGTGTGCTCTTTTGGCAACTGCTGAGACTATAAAATACCTTTAGTGATGCAAATTGCAGTAGGAGATTTGGCCCGGTTTTTATTAGATTTTAGGTCTATTGCTTTTCAAGACTAGAGTGATCCATATCCTTTCATTTTGATTCTGCCAATCTCATGTTGTGTTTGTTCAATTTGTCAGGCCGCTGTTGGGTTATTGTTTTCACAGATCACCAAATTACCATTTTATGGGAAGTACATTAAGAAAACCTTAAGAGTTAATTGAATTTTGTTGTATGCTGGAGCAATTGCACCCCAAAGCTTGGAACATTTTCTACCTAGCATTCATGAGTGCCTTACCAGTAGTGATTGGGCAACACGTAAAGCAGCAGCTGAGGCATTGAGTTCCTTGGCTTTGCATCAAAGCAGCTTGGTTACTGATAAAACAGGACCCACACTAGCAGCACTTGAGGCCTGCCAGTTTGACCTGGTATTATTTGCAAAGAGATTTCTTTATTATAGCTTGTTAAATTGCTTCTATATCGTTGCAAGGAGGTAGCCAATAGCCACATTAAACAAGTTTTCTTTCCATTTACTTCATTGCTAACATTCTACTGCTCATCATTTAAAAGTGCACTGAATGAATTATGCACCCACAGATTTGATAGATAGTACATTTCCTTGTGACTGGTCTAGCAGGTGTACATATACTATTCTCTCGTTAAGTCAGCGCTGACGGTTGTGTCCTAGAATAGTAGAGTTGTCATATGCTGAAACTTCATTATTGGGAGATTGATTCTTTGCTTTTTCATCATCGAAGTTTTTTAAAAGTTAATGTATTACTGTTTACAGATAGAACCCGTGAGAGATACCATGATAGAGGCATTGCAATTGTGGAAAAAGATTGCAGGGAAAGGAGATGGATCTCCTAATGGTACAAACCCCTTGTCTTGTTTTAGGCATATTTGATTTTTCTGTTGTACTCCCTTGTCCTGATTTATCTTAGTGATGATTGTTTTTATGCTTTAGATGGTGGGAATCCTGAATCAGCTGTTTCGTCAGAAACAAGTGACCTGAAAAAAGAAAATTTTGAAGAGAGGAAGTCTGATCCCCAAGTAAAGGAACCATCAACTAGTTCTTCAAACACGGATTTGACTACTAAAGCCAAACCGGCTGGCATCTCAGAGAAGGCAGTTGTAATATTAGAAAAGGAAGCTCCTGTCTTGAGTGATAAGGAACTAAACCCAGAGTTTTTCCAAAAACATGAAAAAAGGGGCTCAGATGATTTACCAGTTGAAGTAGTTGTTCCTCGTAGATGCCTCAATTCTTCAAGCTCAAACAATGAGGAAGAATCAGAGGCAAGTGCAAAAGATTCAAAAGAAGGAAGAACTTCCATTGGAAACATCCCAAATGATGATTCCAGACAAATATTAATGCAGGTGGAAAGGCTACATGTTGATATGATGAACAGGTTGCAGGTATGTTCAGTATGGCCCAAAAAAATTAGTTCTGGTATATATGTTCTTTGTAAGTGATAAATGCTTACAATTTTGCAGACTTTCATGGATCAATCTCGTGATAGTATGGTGTCTCTAGAAAACAGCGTATGGGGACTTGAGAGAACTGTTGAAGCCAAGTACAATGGTTTTAAAGATTACTCCAATGCTAAGTATGGAAGAGATGGCGATGGTCGTACTCGTATCCAATTTGGTGAAAGATTTGCCCAATATGGAAATGCTTTCGGAACCTAAGAGTCAGAAGTGAAAGAATATATCCCCTTACAACTAACTCGTTGCTCTGTTTTCCCAAAGTGTACAATGCAATGGCAGAATCTACTTATCCGGACTTAAAAAAGGAAATTTAAACAGAAGAAAAGTCATACCTGTTGAATCCAAGACAAGCAGAATTCATACAGGCTCGGGTCCTCTAAGGATCGTCCAATGGTTTCCAAGACCTTACATGAAGCCTTATTTGAAAGTCTGTCCATTACCGGGCCCGTTACAACCATCAGTTTTAAGAGCAAAAGATTAATTCTAAGGGCCAAAACTTCTGCAAAAGCGGAATCTACATCATCTGTTTGAAGGGCATGCATTGCTTTACTCCAAGAACTCAATACGGAATTCTCATCTCTGCGAACCTTGTCACCAGCCATAGCTTTTGCAGTCAATTCAGGGATTGCTACTCTTGTTTCTCTAGATGTTCCATTGTCTTCACCAGCAATTCGAATTGCTTCCAAGGCTTCTTCACCCTTAGAAGCTTGCCAGATGGGCATTGCTGTTTTCTCCTGAGATCTCCTGCTCCCCCTTGATCACTGTCATGGACTGACTTCCATGGTCTTCCATCAGCAGATTTCCTCAAGATGGGCTTTTACTGGTAGTTCTTCTGATGGAAGACCATGGAAGTCAGTCCATGACAGTGATTAAGGGGGGAGCAGGAGATATCAGGAGAAAACAGCAATGCCCATCTGACAAGCTTCTAAGGGTGAAGCTACCTTGGAAGCAATTCGAATTGCTGGTGAAGACAATGGAACATCTAGAGAAACAAGAGTAGCAATCCCTGAATTGACTGCAGAAGCTATGGCTGGTGACAAGGTTCGCAGAGATGATAATTCCGTATTGAGTTCTTGGAGTAAAGCAATGCATGCCCTTCAAACAGATGATGTAGATTCCGCTTTTGCAGAAGTGTTGGCCCTTAGAATTAATCTTTTGCTCTTAAAACTGATGGTTGTAACGGGCCCGATAATGGACAGACTTTCAAATAAGGCTTCATGTAAGGTCTTGGAAACCATTGGACGATCCTTAGAGGACCCGAGCCTGTATGAATTCTGCTTGTCTTGGATTCAACATGTATGACTTTTCTTCTGTTTAAATTTCCTTTTTTAAGTCCGAATATGTAGATTCTGCCATTGCATTGTACACTTTGGGAAAACAGAGCAACGAGTTAGTTGTAAGGGGATATATTCTTTCACTTCTGACTCTTGGGTTCCTAACAGGTCTCTAGTTGTGGAAGCCATTGATGTTTTGTTGAGTCATGTTAGTTGGAGGACTTGCATACAACCTGTTTCTTATGTATATTATAAGCTAGACAATTTACTTTTAGTCCCAATGACATAGATCGCCCCCCGCCTTGTTGAAGATCACTGCGATTTTTCAACGCCATAATTTATGAATCAATTTAGAAGTCATTGTGATGTGCTTATAATACCTGCCTGGATTAGCATGATGGCATAGCAAAGTTGTGGTCAATCTGGAATTCTGGATGTGATAAGCGCTCTTGCATACTTGCTTTTTTTTTCTTGCATGCTTGCTTCTTCTTTTTCTTCTATTGCCTTCTGTCTTTCATCTGAGACTTAAAATACTGAATTCATGGTTTCAGTTGTTGAAGATAATATTGAAAGATGGCCCTGATACTTTTGACATTCCCATGGAAGTGAAGAAAGGTCTCTTGCTGAATTTATATGAACTTCCAACCTATAAGGACTGGGAAGGTGTACCGATACATGAGCTTTTATTGCAGTTGGCGTGAGCATGGGAAATTGATCTACAAGAGTTTGAATAACTTGACTTCTGCTAACTTTCAATTTGACTGTTCAGAACAAATTGATCTACAACAGCGACAGATAGCTTTTTTTGGTTTCAACAGCATGACAAATAGCTCGTACATGACAAATTTATGCTAGTTTTAATTAGCCTCTCATATATTGGATTTTTGAGTTGGGGTGATACCTTTTGAATGTTCTAGTTTTCTACTTGGATGGTATTTAGTGTAGGGTTTGAAATATATATCATGTTCAGGTTTTAAGCTTCCTCACAAATTCATGCTCCTTTTTTTCTGCTGCATCTTGGTCCATCAAGTGTCCAACTAGGCTGCTTAAAAACATTGTACAAATTGTGACTAATGAACAAATCTATATGTAATTTGTACTTGATCACTACATTCATTTGTACCATTTGCACTTGTCAAGTGTAAAAAGTAAAGGATGGTCATGCTTTATAGGATACTTGAGATAAAAACATTGCATTATTGGTATTGAGAAACACACCACCTATTCTGATTTTAAATTGGTTTTGGAAATCCATATTTGAAGAACACAGAAACCTAAATTTGGAAAAAAAAATAGGCATAAGTAGTTTGAGATAATATGTGTTATATTGATAACTACACAAATGTAATATTACTAGGTAGTTACCCGTGCGATGCATGGTCTCTGATTTTTTTTGAATTAAAACATGTGTTGTTTTATAATCAATAATATTTAATGAAATATAATTAACTTTTTATCAATCAAATATACTAAAAATTAATAATGCAATTGATAAAATTTCGTAACATAATTTAATGAAAATGAGAATATAATCGAATTAGAATTAAATATTTATCTGAAGATCAAAATGCAATATGTCAAATTTTTTATCTCCTTCAAATAGTAATTTAAATTATTATAATTCCTGTTTTTATTTCTATAAGATACAACTCATACAAGTGTCAATGTAGACCATATTTAATTTAATTTATATCTCACCCAAGTATTAAGTTATTAATATTGAAAAGAGTCTAATTGATATGTACTATCAGTGCAAAAGAGTTTTACACTAACAACCAATCACAACATGCGACATGGGTGCAATAATAAAATTTGCCTTCAATTTTAAATAAAACTGAACATATTTGTGGATGTGGCGAAATTCAATTGGGTCACTGTGTAAAAAAAGTTTAGACTAACGGTGCACACAAATTAAATTGTATTGAAAAATTATGACGAATAACTAAACATTCAAATCAACTACAAAATTTGTACACTTTATTAGATAAGTTTTAATACAAATTACATATTGAATAGGCAGTTACATGACATCTTACAAACTTGGATCCTAGTGGGACTACTCCACCACAATTTAACAACCCCATACCACTCTCAACTTAATTTATCTATAGCAACCATGCAGCAAAACCAACACTCGGCTTCCAAAGTTTCAACTTCTTTTTCCGATGTCAGTCTTTCCTTATCACAGCTTATGACAACTTCCAAACATGTCAGAGGCTTCATTTTCCCTAGTTAGGCAATAAATGTCTATGTGATCCGGAATTGGAAGTTCTTGACAACCTGTTGCAGCAAGTAAACTTTTCACAACCATTCAATCCAAGTAAACCATAATGTTTGAAAGAAATTCATATCAATAACATATATTGGTAAAAATTGCAACCTTCAGGTAAAAATTATAGCAGCCTGTTTGGGATAATTGAGTAAAGACAATAAAACCTTCCACAATTAAGAATCAAATGAGATCATGCCCATGTAAGGTGATTGATATTTGAATAAAATCAAAATAACCAAAGGCGTCAGTAAAACACATACCATTTTCGACATTGACAATTAGTAACGACAATAGATATGGGAGAAATGTCCTCTTACTGGCCATGGTAGACGGGATGTGAACTGAAGTGTTAATGGGGCATTGCAGGGAAGGACAGAATGGAGGAGATCGCTTGGTTTTGGAGGGGCCAATCTTGTGGATCCATGGAGGGAAAAACCATAATCGCAGGTGAAGAGAAGTGATGGATTGTAATGGAGGATTATTGTGATTTCCTTATTTTGGCTTTTATAATATCTGTGTCAAGCAAGCAAGCATATAAATATATGTTGATCATTCTAATAAGCAAAATAAATGTTTGCAGTGGAAAAGAATATCATATTAAAGCTATATGCCCATGTTGATTATTAATGCGCAATCCTTTTCCTTGTAATTTGATTCAGAGTTCTTTCTATCTTTGGTAATCGCATTGCAATGCCTCCTATGTTAATTGATCATTTGATTTGATTGCCTCTTGTTGATTTCTCTTTCTTCTCCACTGATTACCTGCGCTCTGATTTAGATTTCACTCCTTGTTAATTACTCTGTTTCCATCAATTATACCAAAAAGGAAATATAAGCCTTAAAACACAAACTCACAAAAATACAAATTTTGGACTTCATAATAGTGCTGGGAAAAATATACATAGCAGATATAAGAAACACAACTAATCAAGGACCCAATAATGTTGACTTAAGGGTCTGCCAACAGTATATCCATAATGAAATTATGTTTACTAACATATGCATATGAAATGGGTTTCATATGAGCAAGTCCAAAATTCAGTAGAAAAAGATCACATATAAATATCAGTAAGCTTTCTTTCTTTAGATCAACAAACACATTATTTATTTAGTGTGAAGAAAAGGTTTTTCTGGAAAAGTTAAAATTGTTGCATTGGAATAAGAAAAGACCTAGTGACAGAAAACCTTATGGCGTGCTTCTTGTTAGTTTCTGCTAGTTCCAAATGAAATCCAATAATCCATAGTTATTTCATGCTGCTGCTGAATGAAATGAAAGTCCTTGCTATGAGATGGAAGAAACATAAAAGTATGGGAATTCAAAGGAAACAAACCTTCGAGGTCACCGCATGAGATGAATAAAGAAGAATAGTAACCCCTCATTCAGTGCCTCCAGCACCACATTTGTCAACTTTTACCAAGGGTATTATCAACACTTAACTGATTCAAAATATTATGTTTAGCAGAAAATCTCATTCTTAATATGACACTTGTTTTAAGCACATGCATTTTCCTTTAAATCATTTGTCCATATCACAAATTCTCAATCGCATTTATGTAAAGAAGAATTACCTACCTTTAGCAATCCATCACGCAACACTTCCTCCTTGAAATCTGTTATGGAGGCAAAGCGTTATATCCTCAACACCAAAGGCAATCCCAACCAGAAGCTTTGAGCAGCTAGGCATCGGAGAAAAACATGCTCTAAGCTCTCATTTATTAGATATAACATTTATTGTTGTCGTTCAAGTTAATTTAATGTTATCTTTTAATCTTTCCAAAGCAAGTGGCCATAAAATTAATCTCTCGTCACACTATCAGTTTATTTAACAATAGGAAAAATGAGTTTTTTACTTCTTTTTCATTTGCAAGAATTGAAAATCGAATCTCTAACAATTTATTTAATAAATGAAGAGCTAAATAACAATGCAACCCACTTGTCCAAGTCATTCTTTTTTGTTACAAGTCAATTTAATATAACAGTTCAAATTTTGCTAATAGTTAACATTGTTGTTCAGGTTAAATTATATATAATAAGTAATGGTTGAAATTCAGCATACATTTTTTATAATATTTTATTTATCATATTAATTAATTAAAAAAATTATTAGTATTATTCAAGTTAATTTCATTTGTTACATTTGTATACAATATATAGACATGTTACATGGTTAAAAGGGTCTATGTAATATTAAAACAAATACAATCATTTTTCAACTTCTATGACACAATGTGTTCAAGGAAAGACTACAATTACAATCTACATTTTACAAACCACAAAAATAAAGGCCCGGTTTGTATTTCTGGAAAGAAAAAAAAAACTACAAGTATCTCAAGTTCAATGATACCATTATGTTATGAAGGTTACTGGAAGTTGTTTTATTATTTTGATTTTATATGTTGATGATACTCTACTTGCTACTAATGATATGAGTTTGTTATATGGTGTAAAGAGATCTCTATGTACTTTGGAATGAAAGACATGGGTGAGACATCATATATGATAGAAATAAATATATTTGTAATAAATCACAAGGAGTGTTAGGGCTGTCTAAGAAATGTTATATCAATAAATTATTAGAGAGATTTAGAATGAAAAGTTGTTCCATGAGTATAGTTCCTATTCATTAAGGGGACAAGTATAGTAATATGCAATGTCATAAAAATAATTTGGGGCGAAAGAAAATGGAGTATATTTCATGTCCATCAATGATTCGAAATCTAATGTATGTGCAGACATGCACTCGGCCGGATATTTATTTTGATGTTGGAATGTTAGGTCGAGATCAAAGTAATCCCGTAATACACCACTAGAAAGATGCAAATGAATTCCTTGGCCCTTACAAGGAACCAATGACTATAAGCTTACACACAAAAGGTCATATCACATTGAAGTGGTTGACTACTCGGGTCACACTATGTTGGATGTGTAGATTTAAGAAAATCTACTTTTGGTTATATTGTTTTGCCCCTAGGTGTAACAATTTTATTTTGGTTACATAGAGTGTCTATTGAGCATATTTGTATTAATCTTACAATTCTCTCGTCTTTCTATCTCTCTCTCACTTTCTATTAGATCTAAGATTTCAACAAAAATAAGTAAAACCAAACTTTTGAACTGACCTGAATTATTTTGCCCTAATGAAGACTGATTATCAAGAATTGCGTGCAATGTCAGCATCTGCTCCTTGCTTATTAGTATATTCTCAGGCGCGCAATGTCAGTCTGATTTCATAATAGGAAAATACTAAACAGTACGACAATGTTAGCACACCTTGAGGCATGACTGATATACACCATTGGATGATGATTTGTGTTGCTCACTTAAATCGTTATTAATATTTTAAAAACTAGAATGACATTTTTGTGTGGTCGTGCAGTGTGGTGGTCAAGCAGATGATGTAGATTCCGCTTTTGCAGAAGTGTTGCATGTTAGATTTGATCTTTTGCTCTTAAAACTGATGGTTGAAACGGGCCCAGTAATGGACAAACTTTCAAATAAGGTTTCATGTGAGGTCTTGAATACCATTGGACGATCCTTACTGGACCCGAGCCTGTATGACATATGCTCGTCTTGGATTCAATAGGTATGACTTTTCTTCTGTTTAAATTTCCTTTTTTAAGTCCGGATATGTAGATTCTGACATTGCATTGTAAACTTATTACTTAAGTTCCTAGTACCACTAGTGATGAATAGAATCTTACTTGGCCTGCTTTATGTCTTCCAGCTGTTGGAGATAATATTGAACACGAGCCCTGATACTTTTGACGTTCCTATGGAAGTGAAGAAATATCTCTTGCTAAATTTACGTGGAGCTGAGAACCGGGAAGGTGTACCATTACATCAGCTTTTTTCGTAGTTGGCGTCAGCATGGAAAATAAATCTATGACAAAGAGCTCGATTATGCTAGTTTTTTTTTGTGTAAAGGAAAGAAAAATTGTAATGTGTTCTTGATCACTACATTCATTTTACCATTTGCACTTGTCAAGTGTAAAAAGTAGAGAATGGTCATGCTTTATAGGATACTTGAGATAAAACCACTGCATTATTGGTATTGAGAAGCACACCACCTATTCTGATTTCAACTAATGAATAACAACATCCCTCGCCCTCGGGTCATGAAGTTCCACGAAAATGACTGGACCATACTTTGAACCCTAACACTAAGGGTCCTCGTGCCACGATGACCTAATGTCTTCCCTTTATGTGTGCAACTCAAGTAATGAATAACAATATCCATCGCCCTCAGGTTATGAAATTCTACGGAAAAACTGAACCATACTTTGAACCCGAACACTACAAACCGTAAATGTTAGAGTTCAAACTAAGGAAGTTCACTATGAAACTAAAATTAAATTAAATTTGAAGTATGGAAGTGACTGGAAGGAGGGAACAACATCAAATCTTGCTATCTCTTATGTAACCCCTTTTAAGAACCTCTCTCTTGTGAAACAATAGTTTGGAGAAAATCCTTCGCAGACCTTGGTAACATTATAATACTCCCTCCGGTCTTATTTATAAGCAACAAAAAAAAATCACATAGTTTAAGAAATGTAGTAAAACTAGATAAAATGCATTAAATTTGTCTTGAATCAAAATAAACTTCCAAAATTACCCTTTATTATTCGTGTTGGAAAGTGGGAAAGAGAGAGAATAATTAATGAGACACATTCTACAAGTTAGAATTAATAAGGGTATCATTGGAAAAAATAATTAATATAGCTCAAACTTTCATTTGGTTCTTATAAAAAGGACCAATATTTTTCTTCTTTTTCATGCTTATAAATAGGACCAGAGGTAGTAAATGTTTATGATAGCCATTTCCATACTTCAGTGAATATCAGTTTGTGGTGAAATTATTTGGAACAGTTTTAGCTCTTGGGTTGCATGATTTAGTAGCTTCGAGGGAAAAAAGCAATGCCCTTCTAGCAGAGCTCTTGGGTGTCACTCAAGGCTTGTCTTGCTTGGAAACTTGATCATAAGAAGGTTATATATACATATATGTGAATTTGACAAACTTAATGTTGTTAATCTTAACATGCTCCAATGCAGGAGATCCTCGAGCCTACATCTATATGCTAGATACTTAAGGAGAGTCTTGAGCTTATGAAAAAAAAACTTAAGTAGAGTTTTTAGGAAAATGACATGTTCATACCAATCCACCTTCACCTAATGGAAATTAAAGATATGAAGAGAAAAGAGATAATTGAGAGATATGATGAGTGATGTGATAGGAAAAAATGAGTGGGATAGTGTTGAAAGATTTTTACTTAACCACTTTCGAATCCTTCAAGATTCAATCGTAGTATAGCAAAGGGTTTTTATCGTCCTCATGGAATTGGAAATACAACGCCGTTCTTTAGTAAAACCACTTAAGCAATTAATTCAACAAAGCTTTTTGAATTGATTGTTTCAAAATACGTCGTAAATATAAAGGAAAGCGATGATAACAGGGCTGACACAGATTGAGAAAACTGTTGGGATTGAGTTTCACACCTTAACCGTTATCAATCCTTTAATTCAACACATATGAATCATTCTATTCTTGATTCCATCACACCATTTCTTATCAAACTCATTAATTCCTTACATGAGAAGATTAACGGTCCGCTCTCCTAAGTACCGATGTCTCGCATAACTAACAAAGCGAAGCGTGATTGATTCGGGTGTTTAACGACTAACAAACCTAACTCTATGTCTAGCAATTAGGATTATTAGATGATATAACCTAAATCCAATTCAAATATGTAGTTTTCACTCACACATCAAATCTCTAATCAAGTTCTAATTGATCAAGTTAAAACAAGCTTTAAGAACAAGATTATACGATTGAAATCAAGAGATATATAGATTCATATGCATAAGAACTAAGTTAGATACATAGAGTCAAGGTACTACACCAAACCCCAACAAAGAAAAGCTTAGCTATCCATAGACATGGAAGCTAGACAAGCTTACAAGAGAAATAGGATGGAAGTGACGATCTGTGCCGACTTCGGCGTAGCTCTAGCTCAATGGAAGCTTACCCAAGCTCTAAGTTCCTTCCCTTTGTGTTCTCTCTCGAATTCTCTCTCTAAAAACCAAGCTATCCTCTGTTTTGATCTGAAAAGAGCCTTTTATAATGTGTTGTCACGTGCCTGGCCGCTGAGCGGCCAGTTACTTCAGAGAAGGGAAATTGTCACCGCCTTGGGCGCGGAGCGGCCTATGCATACTGCTGGGCTACCTGGGCATCTTCAAATTCCTATTCTCGTGCCAAAGTGTGCCTTCTTCATTGAATCTTCATCCCTTAAACACAAAACAAGATCATAATCAAGTTTAAGCACATTTTATCCTAAAGTACATCTAACAACAAGTTCTAAACAAAAGAAGTTAGATTTGGTCAAGGTTTCTCATAAATTTACAAGGATAAGTGTCTATATTTCTCATTGAAATTAGGTAAAACTGACACTTATCGGATAGAAAGAAAAACCAATAAAAATGAAGTACGGACATATTATTGTTGAAAGTTTTTAAACATACTCGAAAATGAATGAAAGATTTCTTTCCACTAAGGAGACCATAAGGGCAATAGATATAGGATGACATGAATGTGAGCTTATAAATTAAGTTTAAGGAATACATTATAAAATTAAATCTGTTCCTTTTATTATTTTCATCAAATTTTCAATTCAAACAACGAAACATGTAGAACCCCATGCTACAGTCTCACAGAGGAGACACCAGAAGCATCAACCAGCCAGAAGAAACAAACCCAAACCCGCTAACTGACAAAATGAATATTACTTCCGTTCCTTATTAACTGTTTATTTTGAAGAATTTTTTTGTTCATATATATACATATATATATATATGTGTCCACTTATAATTTCAAGAGAACACTAATGGATTTTTTCCAAGCAATGTCCTTATAGGAACAATAAATGATGAAAGATAAAACATATTATAAAGGGTAAAAAATGAAAACAAATAATATTTTTCTGAAAATCAACAAAAATTAATTGCACCATTTAATATATATTTAACTAGTATTTTTTACCCGTGCGATGCACGGCGGATATTCATTATTTTTATGGCGTAAAATTTTAAAATATGTGTTATTGTTGTTATATGTATTAAAAGATAATGATCATTGATATTAATACTACCCACACCTATCATTATCATCCCCAATGTGTACCACACTTTAAGAATTTATAGAAAAATGAATTTTTATTATCGAACTAGTCCGCCTGTCTAGAAAAAACAATGAACAATTTTTTATGTATGAAACCGCGCGCCTCCTATTAATTCATAAGGTGTGTTACATTTTCACTTCCGCTTCACATTAGTGTGGTTGGCATTAATAAGAGTGTGTGTAGTATTTTTAACAATGACCAAAGATAATTTACAGATTAATAAAGGATATAGTTTAATTTTAGATATAAGGACATATTAATTTGTAATTTTTTTTTCATTATAATTGTGTTGGTTTTTGTCTTACAGAAAAGAAACTATTATATATATATATATATATATATATATATATATATATATATATATATACACGTTTTTCATCCTTATTTATGTTAATCAATAAACATACAAAAAGAAATCTAAGAAATAAAAGGGAGTAAAAAAGAGAGAAAAAATGAAAATACATGAGAGCTTTAAGCTAGGCAAATTATATGAGGTAAATTTGATGTGCATTTAGGTAATTTTTATATAGATTTTTATTTTTTATTTCATGTGGAATGAAAGTAACTTTCCCCTAGGAAGATAACCTCACAATGATATGGATGTTCTCGACTCAAACATGATTTCCTTCAAAGAAAGACGTCTTACCCAAAAAGAAAGTAATTTTCATTTTTGTGTGTGGAGGTAACAGTAGTTTTCATATAGAATAAATGTTGATTGAGCACAAAAACATTAAAAAAAATGGAAAA
The DNA here is from genome assembly GCF_012489685.1 of Lotus japonicus. Taxonomy (NCBI): domain Eukaryota; kingdom Viridiplantae; phylum Streptophyta; class Magnoliopsida; order Fabales; family Fabaceae; genus Lotus; species Lotus japonicus. Next base: position 78,718,450 of record NC_080044.1, on the reverse strand, counting down.
TATAAATAGGTTTTGACTCGGGAAGTTTTAATTCAAGTCCTAGTATTGTGACCCGTGAAATACATGGAGCTATTCATTTTTGTTTATAATGTGTATTTTTTCATATTTTTAGTTATTTTTATAGATTTACTAAAAGAAGAATCATGAATTAAAAGACTACAATTCATTTTAAATATAAAAATTGTTGAATCTGCTTCACACCGGTGCTGTCATGCCTGAAGCCGATGAGTTTAGTGGAAGTTCTTGGAAGTTTATGCATCTTGGAGTTCTGGCGGATTTGTTTTGCGTTCTTTTAAGCCAAGAAAAGGTTTTTACTTAGATATCCAAATAACTTTACTATGAAGTATGTATATGAATTTCACATAGAAAAGAAGAGCTTACCTAGAACAAATTGACTCCCTTTACTGACTAAATCCCAAAATAATTTGTGCACTTGGTATTTTCATCATTGCACCTTGAATTAATCTCAGCTGCAAGGTCTTCATAACTTACACTTAAGCTACTTAACGCTCAATTCCTAATATGCTTCTACCAAACATGGTTCCTTTCAACTGTGTACCCAATCTCGAACTTCATCATCAGCATCGCAAGTTTTTGGTCTTACATAGATGAACTATCACAACTAAAATTTCTTTGTTATTTTCTTGGCTTAAGTACACCACCATCTGGTCTGCGTATAAGTCTCAAAGTGTACACACCAGTTGATTGCCTCTGCAGTTTTCATTCTAATTTTAACAAAATAAACTTAATGATTTAGGAGAGTCTAAAAAATTTAATATAATCAATCAATGTATGAAAAAGACTCACGCCGAATCGTGTAGTGCAACATCTATATGCCTATTTGTCTTCCCATCCTTTTAACTTTCTATTAATCCACCTTTTTTCAACTAAATGGCCATTAACATCTAACATAAAAAAAGATAAAGATTAATACTAAACTACAATGTTGAGCATGCAATGTTGTTGTTGTATGAGAAGTAACCTAGTAAATATTAGTCATTAGCAAAACCCGTTTTGCTAGATTTTTTTAACCGTTTGGCTAGGTTTTGGTTAGGTCTGCAGAATCTTAGAGAGTATTTTTTGCCTGGTTTTGCTTTTTGGATCCCCTTTGAGGAGGGTGAATATCATGTATATCTCCTCATCTTTATTTCAATACATTTTCACTTTCAAAAAAAATATTAGTCATTAGTGATTGTCTGAATTTTAGGAAGTGGTACAAAATGAATTTTAGGAAGTGGTACAAAATCATATTTTGCTCCATAAATTGTGTCACTTGTAGTCTCTTTAACTTTAGAGATGCCCATTAAAGTAATCTTGTATTTATACTTTGTGACTCTACATTTCTTAGCAGATGTTAGAACCATAAAATTCTGAATCATATAAACTTGTCATTCACACATTGTGTCACTAAACTGTGCTATTTGACTCTGGCCAAAGGTTGCATGGATCTTCGAGTGCTGTTTTATTTTCAAAATGAAAATTTCCAATTATAAAAATTCATAGTTTTGTTTGGTAAAAATAAATAGTTTGAATTAGGTACCATGGGAATGGGAAAAACTATTAAAACAAAATACATGTTCATCGATTAAGAGCAACTTAATACTATTAACAACTTGAGGTTTTTTTGAAATCTCTTATTTCCCACACATGGAGTACACGAACTCTGAAATATTGGATACCTTATGTAAAGTTTGGGCCATCAAAAAGAAAATATTTTGTTAGGTGTTTCAATTTTAAATGATGAAATCAAGTTGAAAATCATCATGAAAAAAAACTTGTTAGAACATATATCAACATTCTAGGCTAGTACATCAATAGTTACCCCTTGAATATATGTACCTATGAAAATGGCTTGAACCTTGAGCCTTTGAAAAAACAAAAGCATATACATAAACAAAGATTATGTGAATAGCACATGTTGAATGAGTATTGACACTTATTTATATACTTGTAGAGAGAAGGGTTAGCGAGAGTATTATTTTGGTAAGATGTTATTTAATATTAAGTTTGTCCTTTTGAATTTCATATCTTATAAGAAATAAATTATAATAAATTTATTTAAAATATTTTTGAAGTTAATAGTAGAACTCTATTAAACAATGAGGCTGTGTAAATAGTCCAAGGTAAAATTTGAGTTAAATCATTTTGGTTCTAAGTAGATCAATAATATGTAAGGTATATTAAACAAAGATCGCACCTTTTTCCATCCCAAGAACCTCGAACGGATATGTCGATATAAAAGATAATGTGAGTACGAATTCGCTCATATAATCTTGGAAACATGCCTGAATTAAAGCTCTTACACATCTAGGATCACAAGTGTATCGCTTGGAAAATGTCAAACATTTCATTGCTTCAGACAAAAATTATCTTAGATTTTGAAATTTCAACATCCTAATGTCACAAATTGTGTACTTTGTTGAGTTTGAGCCAATATTAACAATGTAACCTACATGAGAATATTGATTCTTAAATTTCTACCGTGATCCCATCAATCTGAAGTTGAACAACCGCAGTCAATAGAAGGCAATCACTTCTTGGAACTGCATTTTTTTTCTTCTTCCCGTAAAAGTAAAACTGTTCAAATTTTGAAGTTGATCTGTATTGATAAAAATAAAACAATACTATAATAAGCCTGTACCTCTAAAAAGCTAAAACTACGAACCTATAAGATCTATAGTGATCATTTCAACTTTCAAGTCAGATTATGATGGTTTATTTCTTCAAAATGGAATTAAATAATAATAATAATAATAATAATAAAATTTTGGGTGGGAAAAAAATGTCTGGAGAAGATGAAACGTGTAATGTAAGTACATATGAACGGTTTTCCATGGAGATGCATGCTTGATCATAGTTTGCAGTGTTTCTTCAGCAACTGAACATGCAGAACTTGAAGTTCTTTATCCGGAACAAGATCTCCAACAAAATCATACACTATAGCAAGCTTCATTATTCTGGAATCAATAGTTCTTCTCTTCCTCTGTTTCTAGAGGAAGAGAAAAAGGCCAAGGTGAAGCTGCAGCAAGGTGGAATACGCAGCCTCTGCAAGGTTGCGTATGCTGGCACCGGCGAGAACGTGGTGGCTGTTGAGAATGATTTGAGCTTGAAATTTGAGTTTTTATCTGTTGTGAGGAAGTGGTTGGTGAAGCCTGTTGAGGGTTTGCTTGGAAAAAAAGAAGCTTGTGAAGATGATGAGGTTGCAGTTTCAGGGTCTTCATTTTCTCCACAACAAGATAATGAGAATGATGATGGTGGTGGTAGTGGTGGTGGTTTGGAGTATGATTCAGATGATTATGTTATAAAGTTGGATCATTTTGAGCCTGTGAATGATGGTCCTAATGGCCCAAAATATACATTTAAGTTGCCTGGTAAAATTGAGAAGATGTTGTATCCACATCAGTGGGATGGGGTGAAGTGGCTTTGGTTTTTGCACTGTCAGGGTAAAGGTGGAATATTGGCAGATGACATGGGTTTGGGGAAGACAATGCAGGTAAGGAAATTAATACCACAACCAAACCAACCCTTTTAGAAAGTTTGGAGTATGTTTTTGTGCATGATTTATCAATTTTTCTAGTTCTTCTTGCAGATTAGTGCCTTTCTAGCTGGACTATTTCATTCTGGTTTAATTACAAGAGTATTGGTTGTTGCCCCACAAACCATACTTCCCCATTGGATCAAAGAATTATCACTTGTTGGTCTCTCTGAGAAGACAAGAGAGTGAGTTTATTCATTTGAATAGTTTATTTAATATGCTGAGCTGAAAACTTTTCTGCTTTAAGAACAACAATCACTATTTGTGCTTTTCTGCAGATATTCTGGAACTTCCACAAAAGCCAGAGAACATGAACTTCAGTACATACTTCAAGTACTATATCTGTTCTTGTTTTTCTTGTTTATTTTAACTGAGAAATATCTTGAAGTTGAGTTGCTTCATTAAAGTTGCTTTATTGTTGGACATTTGATTGATTAATTGCTGAAGAACTGGTTGTATATGTGTGTTTCTGATTTCTTTGTTCCTAATCATCTTCCACTATATTTTTCATTTCTCCCTCTAGGGCAAAGGTGTTCTTCTCACAACATATGATATTGTTCGTAAAAATTCTAAGTCCTTCCGGGGAGGACATAGTTATTTTGATGATGGCAGAATTGAAGATGGCCTTACCTGGGACTACATGATGCTTGATGAGGTTATTGGTTTGTTCTTTGAGAAACCTATCTTATATTAAACATATTATAACTGGTGGTATTTTTTTTTGTTATCAAAATGTTCCTAACTTCAGGGGCACTTTATTAAGAATCCAAACACAGAGAGAGCTAAAAGTTTGCTCAACATACCCAGTGCTCATCGCATTATCATTAGTGGCACGCCATTGCAAAATAATCTTAAGGTATTTTGAAAAAATTATAATCATTAATCAGTGTTTTTTTAACATGAAGAATCTGGTTTGTGATATCTTGATTGACATTTTGTTTATGCTAACATTGCTACCATGTTTAATAGTTTTGTATCCTATAACTTTCTAACAGGAGTTGTGGGTATTGATAAATTTCTGCTGCCCTGAGTTGCTTGGTGATGACTACAAATGGTATTAATCATTTTCAGGCTACATTCTTAATTTAGGCAAGGTTCTTTTAACCTCAAAATTATAATCTCACAGGTTTAAAAAAAAGTTTGAATCACCAATACTTCGTGGAAATGATAAGAATGCATCTGGCAGAGAGAAGCTTATTGGTTCACATGTTGCAATGGTATTCTTTGTGCTCCAAAATCTAATTTATGTGACTTGGCCTGTGGCTTTTGATGTCAAAGACTTTGCTCAAGATTGTTTTTTATTAGATATAATTTCTACTCTTCCAATTGATTATTTTCCTTTTTAGTACCATTAGATCATTTTAATATGCAGCATTTTCTCACATCCTGATCATCAATTTATAAGAAATTTTGCTTCAACTTAAGCATTATCTCTGCTCTTTTCTCAATAGGAGTTAAGAGATCGTATTCAGCCTTACTTCTTGAGACGTCTAAAGAATGAGGTTTTCAATCAAGATGACAATAAACTTTCTCAGAAACAAGATATAATCGTGTGGCTTCGATTGACCAGTATTCAGGTTTAATATTAAATTCTATGTTGTTTTTCATTTTATCTTTGGAGATTACGCTCGACTTATTTAGATAATTCTGAATGATTTTTATTTCATTTAGCGGCATCTTTATGAAGCATTTTTGAGGAGTGAGATTGTTGTCTCAGGCTCAGCATTTGATGACTCACCACTTACTGCCATTTCGGTAATTTACTTTGTTATTTATGCTATTCTCTTTCTTTCTTGGCTGCGTGCTTGTACTTTATATTCATTTTTACTATTATCTTGCTATGCGTGTTATTTCCAAATTAACTTATGAAAATCTTTAATTGGATCAGATTTTGAAGAAAATATGTGATCATCCACTTTTATTGACAAAGCGGGCAGCTGAGGATGTGCTTCAAGGGATGGACTCAATGCTAAAGCCAGAAGAGGCTATTGTTGCAGAAAAATTGGCGATGCACATAGCAGATGTTGCAGAAACAGATGAGTTTAAAGACGTGATTGATGCATCGTGCAAAATTTCCTTCATAATGTCATTATTGGTAAGTGCTGGTTTCTTGCAAATTACATGCTGATATTTTACTTGTTTGCTTAAAATTATCATTTGTGATGTCTGCTGTAGGATAATTTGATCCCTGAAGGTCATAGTGTGCTTATCTTTTCTCAGACTCGCATGATGCTTAATCTTATTCAGGTTAGTTCAGAAGTTATTTCCTTTATTTGTGTTTTATAACTATTTTGTCTGGATATGATTAAACAGTCAAACATTTTCTCAACTGTTTCTTGTATGTTGGTGCATTGTTGTACTTGGAAATACATAGGTAGTGGTTCCATTTGTTAAGAGAAGCAATACAAAGGAAAAAAGGGAGAGGAAGAAGAGTAAACAAAACTCCACTAGTTTACATTGTGAATGAATTGTTGTTGCAATAGAGAAATGAATAAATATAAATAGGTAACAAGTAAAGACTAAGACAAGAAAATAAACCTATATTATCTAACACCATAAACTTCTGTTTTAACAATTGTTTGGTCATTTGTTTGATGACGTTGAAAGTTTCCCTCTTAAATCTCTGCATCATCATCTTATTGTTGTATGTTTTTTGGATTCGAGTTGACTTAAGGGTTTCTACTGATTGGTTTTAGGAAAACCTAAAATCTAAAGGTTATGACTTTTTACGGATGGATGGCACAACGAAAGCCAGTGACAGAAAACAGATTGTTAATGTAAGTGATTTGCATGGTTATATATAATAATAACCTTTTTGTAACCCCCTAAGTCTTCTTTTGTCTTATGAAAACTATTTTGTTTGATCTCAGGATTTCTAATATGGTATTGGAGCTCCTATATTTCTATTGACATCTAAGGTTGGTGGTTTAGGACTGACACTTACTAGAGCAGATCGTGTAATTGTGGTTGATCCTGCTTGGAACCCAAGGTACACCTTGAAGTGTTTCTTCCGCTTGACTCTTACATTTGATCTAATTTTGCTGGAATTTTACAACATTGGAATTACTGGTAGGATTATTTTCTAATTATGGAACTATTAACGATTTAATTTGTTCAAGGCTGAGAAGCCTTGACTCTAAGGCTTGTATGTGTTTTTGTGTATTCTTTGTTTGAAATTCAGTATACATTCTCTTTCTAAACCCTTTTAATCTTTTATTTGATCTTTCATGAAGTGAGATACATTATTCTTGCATCTTGTATGGTAATTCTTACATTTTCTTCCTCAGGAAAATGGCTAGAAAGCTAAATACTACAACTTACTTAGATTTTTTGTTTTTGTTCTGTCCTTGTTGTCTTCAGCAGAATTTGTTACAAATGCTTTTAATTCCTAAATTTGATTATATTCTTGGTAAAACAGTATTACTTTCTGTTTTGAACAGTACGGATAGTCAAAGTGTTGACCGCGCACATCGTATTGGTCAAAAGAAAGATGTTATTGTGTATAGACTGATGACGTGCGGAACCGTTGAGGAAGTGATATACAAGAAGCAGGTATTTTTTTTCTGTTCCATTGTTTTCACTGAGTATTACTAGAATGGAGATTGAAATGAGAAGTGTCTAACATAGTTTTTTTTTATTGAACTACATGGGCAAATAATATTATGTTTAGGCATCAATTGTTTTTTTTTGACACTCAATTGCATTATGTTTAGGTATATAAAGGAGGATTGTTCAAAGCTGCTACTGAAAATGGACAAAAAAGTCGGTACTTTAACCAGCAGGTACAAGTTTTATTGGGAAGTTTATTTTTTCTTTGTTGAGAGATACTTACACAATATCTTCAAAACATAGTTATTTGGTATACAAATGTTTATCTTCCATCCATCCCTTGCAGGATATTTATAAGATTTTCAACCTCCCAGAAGAAGGATTTGATGTATCTGTTACGCAGAGGAAAATGAATGAGGAGCATGATCTTGAACATGAAGTGTAATTAGTCTACAACTTTGAACTATGTTTTGGGTGTAGTTTTCTTTTAGACCGTACTTGATGCTTTAGCTTTTCTCCTAAACTGTGATGTGCCTCAGTTGGAGCTTTACATTATCTACATGAATTTGCTCAATCTATATAACTTTCACATGCTACTCTGCATATCTATCTCACAGTTGAAGTTCAGTTTTCCTACTGGTCTTCAAAATGTTATGAATATGATAAAGCTAATCATAATTGCGCTCAATTGGATATTATTATGTTCAAAGAGTATTTGTATTTTGGGTAGGGATGACACTTTCAAAGGTCATTTGGAGTTCCTTAAAAGTCTCGGCATAGCCGGTGTTAGTCACCATAATTTGCTGTTTTCCAAGACAGAACCGGCTCCTGCTGATGAAGTAACAAGGTAATGCATGATAAAAATGGTAATACTAAATAACTATCAATAATTATTTTTGGTCTTTAACTATCAATAATTTGTTGTAGTAGATGTGATTTTTGTTCTTATTTTGTGATTATTGTTTATTTGGGTTAAGTATGTTTTTGTTCCCTGTAAATGTAAGATAGGGTATTCAGTCAAAAATGTAAGATAGGGTAGGGATCCTCCGCTTTTAGTCCCAAACTTTCAAAACCCGGGTTTAGTCTCTGATCTAATTTAATTACATGAAATAAATCCTTAATCACTAAGGGATATAGTCATTAAATGACGTGGCCTCTATTGCACGGACACTCCTCTTCAAAGGAGTTGTCCCGATATCGAACACCGACACAACAGGGAAACCCGTACTTCAAGTGTCATATACCTTTTTGCTGCGTGTGAGCAAATAATAATTCTTCGGCTCCGACACTTGAAGGCGAATCCTCTTGTTGGCTGGAGACTCGAGGGACTCTGAGATTAATTTTTTTTAGGTACAGTAAAGACTATTGAATGTGATAGCTTAAAATCAGTTTTAATTCCATATACCCCCACATGATATCAGCTTTATAAGTTGAAAATATAAGTTGAAAAATCATACTACTTTGATTGTCACCAACACACAGGATGTGCTCATGCGGGGAGGAGCTTTGGTTGATGACTTCGAACACTACCATAAACCCAGGCAGAAGGTTTTGGAGATGCCCTAATTGGAGGGTAACTGAAAATGTGTTTGAGATAACCAAGCTAATGCCTATTTGTTCTAGCTCATATGCTTCCATACTAAGTTTCTGTTTTTTTTTTCCTTTGGTGCAGAAATCTTATTCATGTGGCTTTTTCGAATGGTATGACTAGAAGGTGGTGGCTAATTCAGAACCAGCTGCTTTTGGAATCCAGGTAAAAGAATGCATGATTGAAGCAAAAACTTGGTGTTAAGACGAAGTGAAGATGCTAATTAAGTTAGTTGCAAAGACCAACTTCTTTTCTATTATGATTTTGGAGCTTACAAGAAAAAAAAGTTTATTCATGATTCTGAGAAGACAAGTTAGAAAGGCTGTCTGAACTGATCAGCACAAGAAATGTAAGCTTTTCTTTTTGTGTAGTTAGTGTTCCATTAAAAAATGGAAATTCTTAATTTCTTATAATTTTCTAGAAGGAAATGATCCTGTACAGACAAACTTGTACTTTCTTAGCCTGTTCACATCAGTTCTCTATAGGCATATAGAAATGTCCTGTCTGTGAGAAATGGCGCATTTTTTGTTCAAAAAGTGGACCACTTTTTATGCTAGTTCAATATGCACTTATTTATAAGCTAACTAGGATTGTACACCCGTGCTATGCACGGAGAAACGATTTTATAATTTATTAAAATGAATTAAGCAATTTACATATTGTAGTTTTTTTTAGAGATTAATTTCTATGCACCGACGGTGTAAATAAGTTTTGCACCATCATTCAATCACATCCCTCAATTTTGTTAGTTTACAATTAATTTTGAATTTAAGAATATCTAAAATTAGGAAATGGAAGGTTGTGATTGAATGATGGTGTAAAACTTTTTACACCGTCGTGGCATAGAAATTAATCTCTTTTTTTTATAGATAAATGTTTGTTGTTAGAAATGTTAGTAAATTAATCTCTTCTCCGGGTTCGAACCCGGGACCCTTCACCCCACTCAACCCTTATGTCCCTAGCTCTTACCACTTGCTATCTTTCGGGGACAGTTTTAAGTATATATTGATCATTAATATATATATATATATATATATATATATATATAGACTTAGACAGTTAGACTTATTTTACTAAGAGTAAAGTACACTCACCTCCCTCAAGGTTTGTTAGAATTACACTCCACCCCATTCTTATCTAAAATCTACACCCCACCAATTTTATATAGAGGCAAATTTATTGACGAAAAATATTCTTCATTAATAATTAGTTATTATTTAAATTGTTAATCAATAATTTCAAAAAATATTTTCAATATAATCCAATAAATTTAAAAATGAAAACATTACTGTCCTCCTCATTCTCTCAATCGCGTTCTTCCTCCAGTTTACAAACCATATCTTGAACATAATGAAACATGCTTGTGTTTTCATATTTGGTAATAATTCAATTTTAATCAAAATAATCTATTTATACCTCCAATTTTCAAAATTGAATTGTAGACCCAAAAAGCAATACAAATGGGTGAAGAAAATAGAGAAACAAAATTAAGAAATATGAAGTGGATCGGAGGTTATTAGAACCCAACGATGCGGTGAAACACCGTTTTTAACAAAATCCAACAACATCTTAAACCAACAGAGTGTTCGCTCACAACTTAAAGGGGTGAAGTTCACAAGAATTAGTTGAACAAGTGGTTTTTGGGATGTGCGATTCACGTTCTAGGGTTCAGGTCGCAACAAAACTTTGAGGCACGGTTGTGTCATGAGGTTTCACATTCTGGGACAGTGACCGCCGTGTTAAAGGGAGCAAAGGCTTGGTGGTGACCGTTTGTGGTGAGAAATATGATTTGGAGATAGATGGGACGTGGACTTAACAGACAGGGTCGATGATTTTTTTGAAATTTAATTCAGTAAAATTATTTTCATAAATTAATGTATGATAGTGTATATGCATTAAATTTATTTAAATTTTAACTAATTAGTAATTATTTTTTATCAGTGACGGATTTGTTTTCGTCACTAAATTTTGCCTTTATAAAAAATGGGGTGGAGTGTAGATTTTAAAAAAGAATGAGGTGGAATGTCATTCTTGCAAACCTTGAGGGGGTGAGTGTATTTTACTCTAAAATTTAGTGGATCAAAATTAAACTCTTAAAATATTCAGAATTAATTAATAAAATCAATAAACTTTCAACTAATTTTGGGCAAGCACTTGAGTTAGCTTCCAAAAACATGCTCTTTACTTACAGACCAAACAGATAAACTGGGCTTTGAAACTTCATCATAATACAAAATAAGTCAAACATAATAATTATAAAAACATTACCCAGTGTATGAAAAAATACGTACTGGGCCAAGAAGGTCCGTCTGACTCAAAGAACAGGAAAAAAAATTATTTAATGGTTAATTATTAGTAGAAAGGAATACACATTTGACAAAAAAAGGAATAATCTAAATTTAAATGAGAAACCCTAATCATAGTGATTTAGAGCCCCAGCCACCAGATCGGTGTGAATCAGAGGGCACGGCCACCAGATCAGAGCTTCCAGCCACAGAACTGAAGCTTCCCATCACATGAAAGAATACGACTTTCCTCTTTTGTTTTTTATTCACCTATTTCATCTTCTGGATTTGCTTCACCTATTTTATCTACTGGAACTTGTGTTATTCAACCTCTTTTTAATTTTATTGTAACATCTTTGTCTAATTCTTGTTGTAATTTTTTAGCTAAATGTCAATCTCTTCTTCTGTCTCATTCTTCCTCTAATTCTGGGTTTGGGTTTGATAGATGAACGGATCTGATATGTAAACATATGTGATGCTCCATTTCCTTCTGCTTTATCTTGTTGCTTCTACATCTCCACGTATCTGGAAAGAGGGGAGAAAGTGATGGGTGGAGTTGGTGGTGTCGTAGGGAATGGGGAAGACTGTCCATGAATGAACAGTTGAATAGTAAAAAGCAAATTTCGACCAAAAAAAAAAATTGGCCATCTGAAATGAACAGTGATTCACAGTAAATCCTTCAACACGCTAATTATATGTAGTAGATTTGATAAACTTATTGAAATAAGCTTAAAATGGCTTCTATGTAGATATAAGTGTATTTTCATAAGCTAATATGAATGATTTATGAAAATAATCTCAACAGTTAATAGGTACGTAGTAAGCTGTAACATCCCAATACCAAATGCAATTACAGAGGGAAAATGTTCATAAGCGGTACAAATACAAAGAACATTTGGAACCACATTTAGTAAATCTCCATTGTCTTCGGTTCGTTTGATTGGTGCTCAAACCGGATGATGGAAAATAATAATGATTGATTCACATAAACTTTGTGGTGGAAGCATTTATGGGCGGTTCCACAAAGTGTTCCGAGTGTTAAAAACTGTCACAAATATGTATGTCTAATGAATGTTCATCACAATAACACAAGCCACCCATGAACACTAATGCTTTGCTTGTATGTAGGGGTGAAAATGTGAGGAAGAAATATAAGAAGAAAAAATATATTGGAAAATAAAGTGATTTTGAAGTTGTTTGGATTGAGGGTAAAAGAAGAGGTTGTAGAAGGAAAAGTGATACTAATGAAAATGAATGACATTTGTAATTACTATTTTATCTTTAAGCTATAAATCTTTATAAATAACTCATATCTCATTATTATTATTATTTTATATTATTACATTTTATTATAATTATACATTTTAAATATTTTTTAAAGTAATTTAAAACTTAATACTAATACTGTAATTGTTTGTATATCTCCCGAATTATTATTATAATATATATTTTAATTTACTTTTCAATTTAAATTGATTTTTAAAAGGTAAAACAGTACTATCCATGAACCATTAAGTATATATATATATAACCCACCATTCCTAAAAAAAAAAGTATATAACCCACCAAGTTTATTCCAAATATTCACGTTGAATAAAAAAGCAAAGGACAGATAGAAATCAAGTGACCAAGGCATACGCTTGACTAAGCACATTTTTATCAAGTAAAATTTTCACATTGAATGGGAATGAAAATTCATAGTTAAGCTAATATCTACTATCATCGGATAATATCTATGACATAACAATATCATATCACACCTGACTCTCCACATGGTTATTTGCTCAACCCTAATCTTTAGGGTAACACCCTCTAAACCCCGCATAATAATATATTATAAATCAGAGTAAAATGCATGACACAGAGGGTGTCACACTTATTCTCCAGAAACATAAATCAAAACACCTGTCATGCTCATAATAAATATATAAATTTTCCAACTTTAATGTCGCAACATCATATGCATAGCACAGCGGATTTATTTCAACTCCAAAATTTAACATAAAGAGAGTTCATAGGTAACTCTTAACATCAAGGTACAAAACTAAACGTTTCCCGGTGTTACATAATAGAGCATGACTCCCCTAACTAAACCGTAAATGAAAGACTAGCTCCTCCAACTAACCCTCGCGAGAAGCTCCACTATCTTCGGTACCTGAGCGATGTCGCATAGAACATCATTCCAACAGAAGGGTGAGAACTCATATCATATGGATAAGCATAATAATAAGTAATGCGAGAGCTTTTAAAAATTATCCATAAATTTCTCATACATAATTAAGAAAATATATCATAAAATTTAATATAATCAATTAATTTTCAAAGTATGCCAATACTCCATAATCATAGCTCAGACAAAGCAAATATAAATATTGTCAATTACCACAACAACAAAATTGTCAGTTAACTTTAATTAACATCAATAACTCCCTACAGTGACTTATATGACTCAAGTGTGACTCCGTGCAAATGTCTTTGGTACCAAAGTTGTTATCCTTAGCGGTATCACCGCGTCCACTCCAGACAGATAACCACCAATAAAGCCCTCGCTCTAGGCTTCAAAACCACTCCAGTTTTGGGACAAGTCACTAGCCTCCACGAGAACTAGCAAACATTGCCTCTTGACAACTATGCAGTGTATTGTGCAAAACTCAACTAACATATGCATATTCAGACCATCTCCAAGTCCTAATTATTTTAGCATATTCATCACCAGTTGCACAAAACACATATTACATGTTATCAATTATACAACTTGCAATCACAACAACTTAGCATCTCAAACATAACATCAATTCAGAAACAACATCATATAATGATTATTAAAAATAGATGTAAATTAAATATAATTCATATATAACAGGTTCTGCAACTATTTCCTAAAGACTGGATTTCTCTCTAAATTTTCCCAAAAACTCGCGACATGCTCATGCTCGCCATCTCGCGACATCTCACTGCACAACTCGCCATGTCGCGACATCTCACGACATCTCCCTACGCAACTCGCCATGTCGCTGAATAACTCTCCAGCGACATCTCACGACATCTCCCTACGCAATTCGCCATGTCGCGACATCTTGCGACATCTTCCTGCGCAACTCGCCATGTGCGCGCACCACACATCTAATGAACTATTAAACAGATGTAAATTATCAAATATACTCAGAAAAATCTAATATTTTTATCATGGTTCCGTATACACGTTTTGTAAACCTCTATAAATTTTCAAGTCAAAATTCGAAGTACAAAAATCAGGAAAAACCGTACACTAACCGCAGTTCGTAAGAAACTGGACAGCTTAACCTATACTCACTAAAATACACATAACTCGAGCTACAGACGTCGGAATGACGTGAAACCAGTGGCAAAAGTTTCGTAACAGAAAAACCTACAACTTTTATGAAGACTACTTCTTCAAATTCGGCCATTAACATAGCACGAAAAAGGGTACAAGAGAACGTAAATTTCTGCGCATCATGCAAGCCTATCATCTACCCCCAAAATCATCTAAAAACCAAACCCTAACTATTTCAATTTGGGAATTTTTGCAACCTAGGGTTCCTAAATCATGCTTTCTATCATTATCCACTATCATACCAATCCATAAAACATGATTTCAAACCCTTACCTCTTGTAGATCAGTTCTAAGTTTTCTCCTCTTTTCTCCTCTCCTTCTCTGCTTTCACGTGTTTCTTGTTCTGCTTCTCTTCTAATCCTTATTTTTTTTTCTTTTCTTTCTTTCTATTTCACTCCTAACCCTTAAATAGCCATACAATGGGCCCCACTCTCAATTACTCACACTAAACCCTAAAACCTTATTTATCTATATCACATAATCACTTAATTATCTAATAAAATCACTTAATTAACATATACCATAATACTAATTAAAATAAAATAATAAATAACCTAATAACAGAAAATGGGGTGTTACATTTACTTCTCTTCAGTTTTGTTGACTACAGCGTCAGAGTGCCTTGCAACAGGTATCCACCTCTGTTGCCCACTGATTGCCGGCTATGAGAAGAAGATCCTTCCATGGAGAGTTGCAATCCAACAAAGCTTCCCTACCACCTTGCCTACATAGGTTCGGTTTTCCCATAGCCGAACAAAAACCTGGGCCGTGGAAGCCATAAGGGAAATTAGGCAAATGCCTAAGGTCCCAACTTTCTTTTTACTATCCACTAGTATACTAACCCGTGCCATGCACGGATAGTATTTTCTGAAATTTTTGTAAAATTATTATATTTGAAATAAAATTATATTTGAACTATTTATCATATATTCATAATACTTAATTCTCTTCCGGTTGTATCTTTTTTATGTAAAAAAAAAAATCTCTTCTACTTGTTATACGGCTCATTAATATATAATATATTTTTCAATATCGTATTAAGCTGACAGCATTGATATAAATATATTTTAAATGAAAATTTAGATTATAAGAAAATAAAGTGACTCGTGCGATGCACGGGGAGTTTTTCTGAAAATTAATTTTAATCATATTTTTTCATTTATCTTTTATAAGATGAGTTTAATAGATATGCACTGACAGTGCAAAATAGTTTTACACAGACATCCAATTGAATTCCGCCAAATCAGAAAATATCTTATTCTTTTAATTAAAATTAAAGTCAAATGTAATTATCTCTCCTATGTGGCATGCTTTGATTGGATGACTATGTAAAACTATTTTACACTGTCAGTGCATATCCATTAAACTCTTATAAGATACATACCAAAAGATTTTAAATTACATAATTTGTTTGGCAATAAATTTTATGAAAGTTTACCTTAAAATAGGGGGTTGCAGGGGCTTTTTACCGTGTAACTTTTATATATATATATATAATTATGTTTAGAAGTACTCCTTATATTCTCTAATATATTTTTTAGTTTAAATATGAAAGTTTTTTCATTTAAAATATCTGATTTCAAAAAATCATGTAAAATATCCCTCCACATGAGAATTTTTTTAATGACATATTTCCACTATCATACTTTCATACCATTTTAAATATTTACACCTAAAATAAATTAAAAAATTATGAAAAAATACTTTTTTTTTTAAAACTGAATAACATATTATTAGAAAGCCTCCAAAAACAGGCTAGCAACGAATCACATGTCTGTGTCGCATACAAACCCCCACCCAATGACCACATATTGACTTTGAGAGAGGGCCTCATTAAAACCTTAGAAGGAAAAAAACCCATTGGGAAAAAATCCTAGTAAGGAAAAAGAGTACCCAAATCTCAAAGGGGTCAACACATCATACTACATAGCCAAAACCCCCCTTACAAACACCCAAAAGCAAATGAAATTATGAAAAAATACTTAAATTATATTAGTTTTATCCTGAAAATAATTTATCCCATGGGAGGTTTTAATATATATTACTCCCCGTGAAAGTATTTTTCCCTTCTTTTTTTACTTCATCGAAAAATTACATGAAAATAAAAGAATAATTACACAGCAAGCAGAGCGTTCGTCAACACCAGAGTTTCAAGCTCTATCGGTGGAATCTCAAAAACCTAAACAACAGACGCAAAAGTGAAATTACCCCACCTCGCCAACCAGCCAGCAACCCCATTAAATGGAAAGTATTTTCCCTATTTAGTCCTCAAAATAATTTTCCGTTGTAACCAAAAAAATATAATCCTCAAAATATTCAAAAACAATTTAAAAATATACTAAATGTTCTTATAAATTACCCGTAGCAACTTTTCACCTGTAATTTAAGTATTAGTTTTAACATGATAATATTTTCATGTAAGATATTCCACCTTATGGGAGCTCCTTACCTTATAATTTAAACATAAATATATGCATAATATATTATATATATATGTGTGTGTTCATATATCAAACTATGGAAATTTTATATATATTCATTCCAAAAAGTTTTGAAAAAATTACGAAAAATTATTCATATAATATTATATTTTGTAAAATACTTTTTCATAGTTTAAATATTTCAGTATTTTCATTTACAATATTACTCAGCGTGGTAGATTTTTTTTCCGTAGAACATATTTCAATAATTATGAAAAAAATTCTTAAAATATAAAAAAGATTACATTAGTTATGGGATGAATTTTGTTTCATAAAAAATGTTCCTCATGGGAGATTTTAATATATATTACTTCCCGTGAAAATACGTCTCATTTTCCGGAAAGCTAGTCATACTATTCCTTTTTATCACAGTTAATGATGAAACAGGATCTGGATTTGTCTGCAAATGATGATGTCCACGCCTGACTCTTCCCTATCAAATTATCATGCATATATATAAACTCAGGTACCATGTTTTCCGATTTAGGCACTATATTGAATCTCCATAGCCTTCACCCTTGAAATCGTGGCTAATTAAACC